>NC_140172.1:54659924-54782424 GCF_963971535.1 Notolepis coatsorum | reverse complement strand
ACTAGTGTGATATCTGCTGGTGTGACATTGATTAGTGCCTGAGCTTTGATAGAGTAAAAGAAGTGAGGCAATGTTTCCTAAGTCAAGGTGGATAGGCAGTGTCTTTTTGTCAGTACCTCGTTCAGAGCACACTGTGGCCATAGCTATAGCAACAAGCTAACAGGCTAAACAGCTAGCATTAGCTGCCACTTAATGGCGAAACAACTTTTTCTTGTAATGTTTGCTAAATGCTTGCAGGAGGGATCACTGGAACACAATACAAAATAGCAGAGGGATTTACACCACTCTAATGCTAGTGTACACCACCCTAATGCTAGCTTACGCCACCCCAATGCTACTGTACGCCATCCTAATGGTAATGCTAGCATACGCCACCCTAATGCTAGTGTACGCCATCCTAATGCTAGCATACGCCACCCTAATGCTAGTGTACACCACCCTAATGCTAGCATACGCCACCCTAATGCTAGTGTACACCACCCTAATGCTAGTCTACACCACCCTAATGCTAGAATACGCCACCCTAATGCTATAGTGTACACCACCCTAATGCTAGCATACGCCACCCTAATGCTAGTGTACGTCACCCGGCCTAATGCTAGTCTACACCACCCTAATGCTAGTATACATCACCCTATAGTAGGCCTGTCACAAGAACTATTTTTGTTGGATGATATAATATATATTGTCCCAAAAATAATTGCAATAAACAATATTGTCATTTTAAGACCATTTTATGCCAATGATATAATGATATTATAACGTGAGCATCTCACTTTATTTTGCAGCAACCAAAGTTGTCATATGCAACCTTTTTTGTGGGACGTGCAGTTCATATTTGACTTGAGTGGCACTTCATTAAAACAAAGATGCAGTCATGTAATCTATTTTAAGATGATATTTTGACATATTGCACTGATTTTGCTTATCTTTCTATTAGTTGAGCATGCCAGGCATGTCTAAATACAGCCTGTAATAACGTTTTGTGCCTCCCTGACTGGAATACAGGCAACTGGTAACTTTGTGTAACCACTCTAGTGCTAGCGTACACCACTCTAGTGGTAGCGTACACCACACTAATGCTAGCGTACACAACTCTAATGCTAGCGTACACCACACTAATGCTAGCGTACACCACTCTGGTGCTAGCCTACACCGCTCTGGTGCTAGCGTACACCACTCTAGTGCTAGCGTACACCACACTAGTGCTAGTGTACACAACTCTAATGCTAGCGTACACCACTCTGGTGCTAGCCTACACCACTCTGGTGCTATCGTACACCACTCTTGTGCTAGCATACACCACTCTTTTATCCAAAGCTTTACAATTTGTTCCTCACATTTTACCCATTCACTCAAACATTCACACACCGACGGCGGAGGCAACCATGCAAGGTGCCAACCTGCTCATCAGGAGCAATCAGGGGTTAAGTGTCTTGCTCAAGGACACTTCAACACGCTGCCCGGAAGGAGTGGGAATCGAACCGGAAACCTCCAGATTACCAGACGACTGCTGTACTTGCCAACTGCCACCTACAGTATGTTTCTGATTTGAAGGGACAATGTTCAGTATATGGATTTAATAAATAAGAATATGACATCAATGTGGAAATTGAACCCCATTCATTTGTCAAACCACAAATGAACCACATTAACACTGTGGTTAAAATTGTACATTATTAGAATGTATGGAATCACTGCCCAAATAATCAGAATCAAAGTGAATGATCATTTGATTGAACATTCCATCCCTAGTAGAATATTATACTGCAGAATGTACAGTAAGGACAGTGGGGAGAGCTGTTATGTTACATCCTGGAGAGTGTCTCGCTCTAGCCTTTATGAGATATACATCTTCTGTGCACATGTGGCCATGTGTCCCCCGCCCGAGACAACATGGGAGACAGGCTCTCACGGTGCCGACAGACCCCGGCGGCCAAGGGATCGGCTGAATTAGATGGACGTGCCTCCTTTCGAGGAGTAACCGTCGCCATCTCGCTGTGTCTAGCACGTTCTCCATTCACTCCCCCCTGTTACGTTACGGGACACAGGGCTCTGTTCTGTCCCCTCTGGCGGCCCAACATCCAACTCATGCAGGTGAGTTGGAGGTGAGCCTTCACCTGTTGTGTCCTGTCTGTGCGCTGACGGTGTACCTTAGGTGCACGCAGGACCTCAGGGCTACCGATCAACTGCTTGTCTGTTACGGTGGCTCCCACGCAGGTAAGGCGCTGTCCAAGAAACGTCTGTCACATTGGTTATGCGAGGGAATTGCCCTCTGCTACACTTTGGCCGGATGGGTTCCCCCTGCAGGCATCAGGGCACACTCCACTCGTGGAGTGGCAGCCTCTGCTGCCCTGCTTGGGGGGGCCTCGGTGGAGGACATCTGCGCTGCAGCCTCCTGGTCCTCCCTGGGTCCTTTTGTCAGGTTTTACCTCATGGACATGACTGGGGGCTCTCCCAGGCAGTCCTGAGTACCGGGACTTCTCCTGCACCCCGCACCCGTTAGGACGGGGTGAGTGGACAGGACTCCCGTCCTCCCTGTTCGGTGGGCATATGGGCCCTCAGGGGGTGCATTTGACGTGGCTGCGTGTCTGCTCTACCCTTTTTTGATCTCATAAAGGCTAGAGCGAGATGCTCTCCAGGATGTAACATAACGAAGGTTATCCTATAACCCTAGTTATGTGAATACTGGCTGAGCATCTCGCTCTTCACGCCCTGAGGACCCTTGGCTGTTTTTCATGCGTGAAATTCAGACTTGGAAGGGTATGAGAGTGGCCACACCCTGTGTTTTAAGGAAACACTGGAGCAGGTGTGGCCACGGGCGAATGCGGGTGCATGTGAACGTTTTTCAACGCGCACGATATGTGCACGGAAAATGTATATCTCATAAAGGCTAGAGCGAGACGCTCAGCCAGTATTCACATAACTAGGGTTATAGGATAACCTTCGTTCTATTGACATGACACAGGGGTGTCCCATGCTGCATAGGGTTACGACAACCGCAACAGCGTCCCAGCTTGCGCATATCTGGGCATACTGTATACAATGTCCCTATGCACTTACAGGTTGCTCATATCTGCTCAAACTCACAACATACACTCACACACCAAGCACAGCCGCTTGATTTTTGTAATATTATACATAGTCAGGGTTGGGAGGGTTACTTTTTAAATGTATTCAATATGTTATATTCACAATATAAAAGTAATGTAATCTGGTTACTTTCAGTTACTTTTGTATTACCTCAATGGCAAATATGAAAAGACAAAAGAAAATATATTTTACTTTTACTTAAGTACAAATGCTTCTTTAAATTAGACGTGGAGTCAGGGACTTGGACCTTTTGACCCAGACTGGCCACCACAACCAGCCTACCTCCACTTCTGCCCCATCGAATAAAAAGGCTAAACATAATGGATGGAGACTCTGGGGCAGTGGCACTCAGACTTGGCCAACTCAGGAGCCACAATGACAAAACATATTTCTGAAAGAGCCACATTACAAAAACACCCCGTTCCTCAACCAAACCAACACCAAGCTACGAATAGGTGATTTACAAGCTATGAAAAAGCATCATCATGTAGGCCTACTGCGTGCTGTACCAGTAGACTACTGAAACGTATGACCAACATTACCATGGCAACTTTAACTCTTAATATACATGGCAAAGTCACAGGCAGTGTATTATTGTCATTAATGGTTTCCCCTGGCAATTTAAATGCATGAAGTGTCTGCCTGCCCATCAGCACAAAGTCCATACACATACATTAGTATGTAAAAACAAGTGTAGTAGCCTAAAGTCCATAACCATATATATGATAATGTAGTAGAGGCTACAGAGCCTGATCCCCAGAGTCTATAACCATACATATAATAATGTAGTATAGAGGCTACAGAGCCTGATCCCCACAGAGTCTATAACTATAACCATATACATATAATAATGTAGTATAGAGGCTACAGAGCCTGATCCCCACAGAGTCTATAACTATAACCATATACATATACATATAATAATGTAGTAGAGGCTAGAGCCTGATCACCACAAAGTCTATAACTGCAGCTTTAGATTATCTGTCTCCCCAGGTAGGAGAACAGGAGGGAGCATACAATCCCACACATAGAGCGAGATATATATAAAGAGATAGATAGAGAACTTCAGGTTTACTGTACAAAAGTATATTAGTCTGTAAACGGTTAGCAGGAAATACACAGGACCCATTCAGTGTGATTTGTGACCCTCCTCCTGCAACACATTGCTTTTTAAATGGTGCTCTGTGCTACCTGGTGATCTGAAGGAGTAGTTCCATTTGTTTATTTATGGATCCCCATTAGTCTACACCCATGGGTGAAAGACTATTCTTCATGGGGTCCTAACACACAACCTACAACATTATAGTACATTACATTACAGTAACAAAAAAACAATAAAAACACAAGAAACACCTTAGCCGTCCTCAAAACTGCCCTCAAAGAGCACCTACGGGAGGCTGCAATTCGAAACTGGCCCCCGTAAATGTCCAACCCCTGGTCTGCATCCCCTTAACAATTGTGTGTATTGAGCCGTACTGTATTGTACCCATTCTGCAATCTGTTTATAACATTTTCAATCAATCAGCCTAAGTACATTCTCAATATCTTCAAAATCTCACAAATAAAACACACAAAGGCTCCAACCACAAATACAATACTTACTAAACTAACTAACTAACTAACTAAACTAACAATACTAACTAAATAAATCAGTAACTCAACTGTATTTGACCCTTCATAACGTACATTTGTTGCTGATCATCTTTATCTTCACAGGTATACAATTTCAGTATGCAGCAGCTCTATACATTACATTTGTACTTGGTAGAGGTAGAGTAAAGACCCACGGCGTGTCTGGTGACATAGCCATGTCTAGTATTGGTGGGTTGTAGTTCTGACCACAAAGACTTAGGTTTACCAATTTTATAAATATTAAACAAAAATGTTACAAGGCTGCATGCCAGCCTCTGATCCACTCTAAGCCAAGACAGAGCGGCATGCATTCTCCCAACACTGCTCCTCACAGAGCAGCGGAGAGCGAGACGTGTCGCTCTGTTCTGAGCAAGCTGAAGTTTCTCCAGATCCCGCTTTGAAGCACTCGACCAAATTGTTGGGCAGTAGTCCAAGTGGTATAGGATTAAAGACTAAAGACTAAAGTCTTAACTCAATAGATGAGCACACCTTCTGATCATTGAAATACTCCTACTCATTTCATTTTAGCCACTATGTTATTAATGTGCCTTGACCAAGCAAGCTTTTCATCAATGATCACACGCAAAAACAACTTGGCCTCTCTAACCTGCTCAATAGCAGCACCATTCAACACAATATTTAGTTCCTGATTCGTTCTTAATTTATTTCTAGAGGCCAGCATGATAGTCTTTGTTTTTGAAACCTTTAACTTTAACTTGTTTTCAGTAACCCAATTAGAAACCAGCATTACCTCTTTTTGGAGCAACGTATTAACCAAGTTCTTAACCATCTTTCTCTGCAGAGACATACATTCAGTTTGCCTTTTTAGTTTTTGTGTTTCTTACCAGACTATATTATATAATATTACAACAATCAAGCAGATGTATGTGCGTGCATGTTGCGAGTTTGAGCAGATATGAGTAAACCGCTGAGTGCATAGGGAAATTGTATGACAATATCTGCAGTCCAGATATGAGCCAGCAAGCTGGGATGGTGTTGCGGCAAGGGTTACAGATGATACATCAAGTTATGTTTGTGTCTGTGGTGTACAGGATGGTATCAGTATTCATATTTAATATTGTAACATTAAGCCACTGTTATGGATGAGTGATATTATGATCACAGTACCACAGCAGGATGTAAAACAAATCTAAATGTTAAAAATAACATTGTTGTTGTTTTTTTTTTTTTTTTTTTTTATGTGGTGGGTAGGGACATGTTAGAGCTTTGCAGACCAACTAGATTGATGGTCGCTCTCTTGAGTCTTTTCACAAACTGGAAACACACACACACACGCACACACACTACTACTGTATAATGCTAATCCCAGTCATCCCTGTTTACACTCCTAATCATTTCTCTGCATGGATCGCTACGATACAAACACACACACACACACACACACACACACACACACACACACACACACGCACACACACACACACACACACACACACGCACACACACACATTTTCAGACAGACACAAACAGAGAGACAAAGGCACACAGACACACACAACCAAGTATCAGATAACAAACCCTGTGGGAAAGTTGGGTTACTATTAAACTATTAAGCTGTCTCTCATTACATAGAGGTGTCCACTACATTAATCCCCTATTCAGGCCATGTCCAGACGGTGATGATTTTGGGTGTATCCGCCAAAGTATTTTATCGTATGCACGTTTTGTCCACACGGAACCGCGTTCTGGGAGCCTGAATACGTTATTTTCTGAAAACGGGTAACAGAGTGAAGAAAAGAAAAGACGCTACCCTTGCGTTCCCGTCTTTACAAGCCAATATGCATCTTTCCTGAACCGATGACGCGATAGCACATTAACACATTGGGCGCCACGCCAGCCATTACCCTTATAGCTAATGCGCCAGGTTTTCATAGCCTACTTTCACTGTGCGTCACTATGTTTGGAGAGCTATATCTATATTCTATATTATAGCTATGGAGACAATACTATGGTCATTTGACAGTCACTTTCTTCCGTCGAACATGCAAAAAAGAGATACATTTATCATGTATACGTTCGCGCGTTATCCCGTGGTGAATATTGTATAGTTTAGGAGTGATCCGGGCTAATTCCTGAAAAGCTGAGTTATAGGGCGCTACGTGAATTCTGCTATAAGCGTTGACGTTTCTTGCCTGGACACGCTACTATTTCCAAATCAAATGTATATATTAGGTATTATGTTTCATCATGAATGCATGAAAGGGGCGGGGGGGGGGGGGGGGGGGGCGTTTTTTTATGCTTTGATAGCCAGTAATGACATTCGTTTTGAACACCACACACGCTGATCGGCTGGATCAATATGAAATCATTGTAGGATCAAGGTGGAATTGACGTCAGATAGTCCTTACCTTTGATCGGGGTTATTCCAATTGTCTGATTGCGATTTCCAGTATTGATGTCCATCTGGTCCCGGACATAATTTGGCACAACTTATGGATCGAGTGTGCTAGATGCGTTTCGAAGTGGTCGGATGAAGCGATTTACTTGGCTCCGTCTAAATTCTGCGCCCGGAGGGGTTTAGATGTAACACACGTGAGAAATAAGGTTTCAAAGGGTGGGCGATACTGCCACCTAGCAGGATGCGGCCGGTATTGCACTTTGGGGATCTCAGAATGATTTTCTATGGGGACACCGACGTCCGTGAACCTGTAATGAATACAAATATTGAATAAAAGAAAAAACTACCAAAACCCGAGAAATCTCGGGTCTGGCGCTCAACCGCTGGCGAGTTAACCCGGGATATCACGGGTCTGGCGCTGAATGTGTTAACCCGCATGCACAAACCCAGCCAACAAAAAAGAAACATGATACAACATACAGTAGCTGCAGTTAGTCGCTTGTTCACCAACAATCTCAACATACCGGACGACACAAGTTGTTCCGCTAGCGATAATAACAATAACACTTCCAGTCGGGGGGTTTCAAAATAAAAGAGCGAAGTCTAAAACAGGAAAGATGTTTATTTTATACATTTGTGGGGCGTTACAGCATTTTCAGTGGTTTCGTTTGGACGCACATATTTCTTGAGAGGATTTCGTGTTCACAGAAAACTTTTTTGAAACGTTTTTTAAATGAAAACGAAAAAGATCGGTTCCGTCTCCTTCTGGACAAGGCCTCAGTGTCAATGGAACTGCTCTAGGAAGTGTCACTTGATGACATCACATATTAGTCTTCCATTTATAGGTTTGGGAAATTATGATGATGATGATGATGATGATACTGATGATGATGATGATGACAACAACAACAATAATAATAATAGTAGTCCTAATAATAATATTAATAATTTGGTTATTACACTGTCCTAATGACTTGTATTGAAACTAAAATATTAAAGAGGATCTTAGTAACCAAGAGCATTGCAAGAAGTTACATTATAAAAATGTCTATCTTACCTTATACCTGTTCATGTCATTACCAATCAAAGTCCCAATCAGCCAGTTTCATGAATGGGACAAACACATCTCACTGTTTGGAATGGAAAGAGGCCATGGATAAAATACAGTACATTGACCATCAGTAAGGAGAGGGGTGGCATGTCTCTCCCTAAACCTAGGGATTAGTACTATGCGGCCCAATTACTTAATTGTAGTTATTTGGTGTGATAGTGAATATGAGGCAACTGGAAGGAGATAATGCAAGGGTATCCCAATACAAGCAATTATTGGGGATCACATACGGTATGAATGAAAACGTGTCAAAACCATTTGAGTCCCTTCACCTCATTTACACTACACACCTGGTTTGCTGTTATGAAACAATTATATTTGTGGAACCAAGGAAAATAAACGTAGCTGGGTTGCAATGCAGACAATACACCATTTAAACAGAATTGTATGGACACCAGATTTAAGTATTGGACAAGTAAAAGTAATGTTCCTACTTCTACTTCCTGTTTTATGTATTGGTGTGAATTCATCTTTTCACTTTTACATCTTTTCATCACTCCTAAGATGAACAGGTATATAACATCGATAGACCACACATGTTGGAGAGGTTGTGGGGATGACTTTTTGGAGCTGTACAAAGATACAACTATTTGGGGGGGGGTCTGTAAAATCATGCAGCATGTTCTTGGGCGGCAGATTGACGTGTGTCACTTTATTTGGGAGATTGGCCAGAAGAAATAACAGGAAATGACAGTTACCTCCTGGAAATAAAGCAAAAGCAAAAACCACTCATAAGTGGTTACAGACAGACCCACCTACAGTAGATCATTGGCTTGAAATAATGAATGAGATCCATGACATGGAACTTCCCTACTGAGCCTGACAAATTATTGGTACATAGCAAGATGTACTCGTTGGAGAAATAAGAGATGTGGCTGGTGGTTTCCCCCCTCACCCTCACCTGGCTTCCCTCCAATGTGTATGTCGCCAATCACTCAAAGAAACCTACATCCTGACTATAATGCTATATAAAGAACCCCTACACATAAACCTTAATATATATTATTATTAGGGCTGGGACTTTATCGCATTCATTTAGATTAATTAACTACAGAAAAAGAAATGTATGCATTTAATCGCATGATGATTTTTCTTTATTGTGTAAGAATGTTACCTTTCAAAGGAGACCAGACTCATGCATGTGCTATAAGTATAAAGTATAATAAATCACAAATAACTTTTTTTCTTAGTCTGGTTTGTTTATAAAATAAAATAAAATAAGAGAAATTGAGATCAATCAAGAGTTTTCTTTTTCCAATGGTCAACTGTTCTGGAATGTACTTGAAAGTACTGCGTTTTACTTTTACCTTGAAAGTGCTTGAGTTTACAAAAGGTCCTTTGCGCTATATATATATTATTCCTAAAATTGCTGCACTTTGTTAAAAATTGCATTGATCTGTTGGTCTGTGTAGTAGCTAATACAGGATTTTGCTGCTTAAACGTATATGTATAATGTATATTCTTTGATTCACTCGTATACAGCGGTGGCCTAAAGGTTAGAGAAGCGGGTTTGTGACCGGAAGGTCGCCGGTTCGATTCCCCGGCCGGCAGGAAAAATCTGGGCTGGGGAAGTGAATGAATAACTCTCTCCCATACCCTTAACACCAACCGCTGAAGTGCCCTTGAGCAAGGCACTAAACCCCCAACTGCTCCAGTGGAGTTGCTCAGTGGCCAACGGTCAGACTGTGGTTGTACTGGGCAGCTCCCAGGTGTGAATGGAACTGTGTGAATGTGAAGCAGGGTGTAGCTGAAACAGAGCATTCATGCTCAGCGAACCTACCCTGGGTAAATAAAGTTAAACAAAAAAAATAATAAAAGAAAATACATTCATTTGAATTGAAATATTTTGCTTTTCTCATCAAATATTGATATGATAAAATGTGATTAATTTCGATTAATTAACTATAAAGTCTCGAATTAATTCGATACACATTTTTTATCGAGTCCCACCACTAATTATTATTGGTTACAATTTTTCTAGTTTTGTATCCAGATGTGGTGGATACCAGGATGTCTGGCAACAATGTTGTTGTACTGTGATGTTGTTAAATGTCTAATAAAATCGAAGTATAAAAAAAACGCTCAGGTACCCCAAGGCCGCTTTAGAATAAAAAAACAAAAAATAAAACAGGAGCCTAACAAACAACGGGGCTAAGCTAAAGAAAATCCTGAAGGCTGAAGAGCTGTGTGTTCAATCTTGATTTAGAAACAGAGATGGACTCAGCGTTGTGGATTGAGGCAGGAATTGTGTTCCAGAGGGCAGGTGCAGCACTGAGCAGTAAGCAGTCTGGTGTGAGGAATGATGAGCAGTCCAGTCAGTGTCAGAGGAGTGTAACCTATGAGAGGGGGTGTAGGTGTGGAGGAGGTCAGAGAGGTCAGAGAGGGTGATGTGCTGCCAGGGTTTCATGTTTCAGGGTCTTTTTTAGCACCTACGTTCAGACTGCAGCCCAAATCCAATTTGTTTTGCTCACGTGACTCAGATCTGTATTTTTGTGAACAGCACAAATCACGTTGGACCTCATTCTCGAACGTGTTCGTAAGTTTCCTCGTAAATAAGAGTTTGTAAGAGGAAACTTACGATAGATCTCCGGATGCCTGAACGTGTGAAAAGGTGTTCGTAAATGGCCAAAGTGTTCTCAGCTGCGCTCCCCTGAATGAAGAACGTCACTCATTCTTAAACTGAAAGCACATTCTCGTACACCTGAATTTGCATACAGAAACGCCCCGCCAGCTTCTTATAGGACATCCAACACAGGGCGTGTGCACATGATCGAGTCCACAGGCAACGCAAAAGCAATTTGCGACTGATCAAAATTGGATTAGATTAGATTACAATTTATTATCATTATACAGCACAAGTACACTACACAGAAAATAAGTTTGGCATCTAACCAGAGTACAAATGTAACAGTAAAGTGCAATAGTAGCATACAATGCACAGGTGATTAAACTGCGTATAAAATATATAAATACTACTGAGTAATAATGCTTATCAGATGCATGTACAGAATTGTAGTATTAATATGTACAGGTATAAAAAGTAGTTATTTAGTAGTGTCAATACGGGTACAAGGCCACCCAAAAAAAGTGGCATGGGACAAGATAACAGGTGAGTTTATCGTGGTGTCAGGAGAGGAGCGCACAGCGGCTGAAGTGAAAAAGAAATGGGCTCATGTGAAATCAGTCCAAAGAAAGAATAGCAAAACACAGGGGAGAGATGCTGGCCACTGGAGGAGGAACAGGGGAGAGATGCTGGCCACTGGAGGAGGAACAGGAGAGAGAAGCTGGCCACTGGAGGAGGAACAGGAGAGAGATGCTGGCCACTGGAGGAGGAACAGGAGAGAGAAGCTGGCCACTGGAGGAGGAACAGGAGAGAGATGCTGGCCACTGGAGGAGGAACAGGAGAGAGATGCTGGCCACTGGAGGAGGAACAGGAGAGAGATGCTGGCCACTGGAGGAGGAACAGGAGAGAGATGCTGGCCACTGGAGGAGGAACAGCGGGCTGAGAGTTGTCTGAGGTGTGTCAGCTGCTGCCTCCAAAACACATCCAGCGCCTTTTCAGCAGTCCGATGATGTGCTCGACGGTGGAACGAATGCACGCGTGGCTCTCATTGTAGACCACCTCCAGCTCCACCTGGGGGTTGGTGAGTGGGGTCAACCAGGGGCCCAGTGCATATCCGCAATCTCCTAATAAGATAAGATAAGATATTAGGCAACTGCACCTCCTCATCCATCACCCTCAACATAGGGGCCCCCCAGGGCTGTGTTCTGAGTCCCCTCCTCTACTCCCTCTACACACACGACTGTGTGGCTCAGCGGAGTAGCAATACAATCATCAAATTTGCTGACGACACAGTGGTGGTGGGCCTGATCTCTGCCAACGACGAGAGGGCCTACCTGGAAGAGGTCAAGGTCCTGGCGGGATGGTGCCAGGAAAACAGCCTCTCCCTGAACGTCAGCAAAACAAAGGAGATGATTGTGGACTTCAGGAGGTCGGGGGTCAAGGACTACAGCCCCCTCAGCATCGACGGGGCACCGGTTGAGAGAGTCAACAGCTTTAAGTACCTCGGAGCCTACATATCCGAGGACTTGACATGGACCACACACATTGACAGTGTTGTGAAGAAGGCACGACAACGCCTCTACTTCCTCAGGCGCCTAAGGAAGTTCCAAGTCAGTCAGAAGATCCTTAAGAACTTCTACTCATGTACAATAGAGAGCATCTTGACTGGCAACATCACCTCCTGGTTTGGGAATAGCACTGCACAAGACCGAAGCAGACTACAAAGAGTGACACGTTCAGCCGAACGCACAATTGGAGGGGGGCTCCCCACCCTCCAGAACATTTACAACAAGCGTTGCAAGGGCAAGGCTAAGAGAATCATTAAAGACTCCAGTCACCCGAACAACTGCCTCTTTGAACTGCTGCGGTCAGGCAAGCGATACCGGAGTCTCAAGGCGAGCACAGAAAGACTCAGAAGAAGCTTCTATCCCCAGGCCATCAGGCTGCTAAACGAACAATGAACACTACACAACAACAACCACCAAACGCACATAGCACACACATCCACACGCACACACTCACTTTAAACAAACACACTGTAGCACCCACTCCACACACTTTATAGCACACACCCACTTTAAACAAACACACTGTAGCACCCATTCACCACACTTTATATTTATTGATGAAGGATTGCACTACAACTCGTACACCTTACTGTAAATTGTACCTAAATTGTACCTCATCCCATTTCTGCTTTGCACTATATAGTACTGTACATTAGTACACTGCATAGTATTGTATATTATATGGTAACTCAGTTACGTCTATTCTGCATCGAACATTGTACATATGTCTATACTGAACACTGTGACCTCATTTTCTACTTCTAAATTACATGCTATACTATGTTATTTGATACTATCTTGTCTAGCACAGTCTCTGGAGCGTAACAGTAAGAAGCATTTTGTATGAAAGTATTCTGTACTTCTGTATGACAACTATTAAAGAAACTTGAAACTTGAAACTATTCCTTTATTGATCCCCTTGGGGAAATTCAGGAAAACAAGTTATGAGAATAATAGAAGCCTACTGTTGCTGGAACGATTCATTACACACATACTACCAATTAGCCATGCGTCTCCAGCGTCTCCTTGCTCGAGGTGCACACCCACAGAGCTGTTCTGTAAGATGTAGGAGTCATGTGCACCTCCTGGGAAGTGGGAGACCACGTTGACATGGTGGCTCTGAGTGTCGACAGAGGATTTGAACGTTGATGGAGTGGTATTGCTTTTCTGTTGAGATATGGAAATGCATCTGGGGGTGTCTGGTCCGGCTCCTCAGTGCTGGCTCCAGGGTATTGCACAGGTCTTGGTAGGTACTCATCGCTCTCTGCAAATAGGTCTGCATGGTCACGGTACTGGTGCTCACTCCTCAGTGCACGATCAGCGAGCGCGCAGCTCCGTATGCATCGTCCCCAAGCCGCCTGCATCAGACTGTTGCATCGTTGCTAACTATCGATTTCTATGGAATCCGTTAAACTTATCCTTTGTGTCTGTTGTCATTTGTGTGGGTTCAACTCGTGAACAGTAAAATGAGCAGTGTAATGTTTCTCCACTGGCTCTTACAATGTGCACACTAAGCAAGGTAAAATGTTTTATAAAACCAACAATAAAATATAACAATAGAGAACAATATGTTATATGGACAATTCATAGAAAATGGAAAATACATAGCCTACATGAAAGGGATGGGATGTGCCGAGAGCAGAATGTAGATGTGACCATTATATTCCACTATACCTTTGAGTCATGACTATAAATGTAAAATGTAACTGTGTTTGAAAGCATATTGAAAGACGGAATGGCTCTTTCACCTCCTCCTCTCCCCATCTGCTCACAAATTAGCTGGCCTCCACTGCACATAAACTTATAAAGAAACTATAAACTGTAACTTCAGTGTCCTCCATGTTTACTGTATGTCCACCTTCATTATTCTTCATTTTTGCGCATGCAAGTCAGTTCAGGAGTGGGACCAGTTCACACTGACATCTGATATTGGCCACATTTAAAGCAATAAATCAGAATTGAGCACTAAAAGGCTTGCAGTGTGAACGTCACGCTACCATCAAGAGTGTGCATTCCATCATCCCCACTCAGTCGCCTCCTGACCCCCTGAACCAGCTCAGGATGAGCCCATCTATATGTGACAGGTCCTTTACTGTGTCGCCACCGCTCCGCTGAGCGGCTCTCAGCCACTCAGACCACTGTCGCCAAGGAACACAATGTCCCCTGTGCAGAGGAGGAGAAGCCCTAGCAGGGAGAAATGAACTGCGATAATGGGCCGTTCATTCCGGAGGATCATCTTCACCCACAGCACATTTTCCATTCATGTAGATAAACTAACTAGCTAGGGGTGCAAAGTTACACGTATCCGTACCGAACCGAACAGTTTCAGTGTGTACTGTACCGTACCGAACGGCTGTGTAGTGTACAGAACGAATACAACGGCATGTTAACCACTAACGACCGCCCACCGGGGGCTGTTTTTTTCACAATCTAATATAATTATTATTTTATTTAAAAAAATTTACAAGTCGATTATTAACTTCAATATCGAATATTCGTTGACAAGGGTGGCTGAGTGGCGCAGTGGGCAAGGCGCTCGCCACTAACGCAGGAGATGCTGGTTTCGAGCCCAGCTCTCGGCGTTGCTACCGGCTTGGCCGGTCGTTCATACTAACACAATTGGCAGTGTTAGGGTGGGAAAGCCGGTGGGTGGGGATTGGACGTTGTGGACAGCGACTCCTACAGGTCGGTTGGTGCGCCTGTACAGCCTCCCACACGTTACTCCTCGCCACTGAGAGATCGCACTGGTCAGGTGAAAAGATGTGACAGCTGCCTCCTCGTGTACCGGAGGGGACACGTGATGCAAGGCTTGGTCCTCACTGCAGCCGACCAGTGGGAGGCATAGTCTAGAAACGTTCGAGACAGGGGAGGGGAGAATTGAAGGGAGAATTGGCGAGGCGAAATTGGGATGGGAGAAAAATAGAAAATAAGAAGAAAAAGTGGATACAAAAAAAATTTATATTCGTTGACAGCCCTACAAGTACAATTAGTTACTGCACACTATCACCCCTGAGTGGAACATGGAAAGCCAAACTTTCCCCCACTGTACCGAAAACCGTACCGAACCTTGACTTCAAAACCGAGGTACGTACCGTACCGTGGTTTTTGTGTACCGTTACAGCCCTATACTAGCTACCCAAGGTGAACTCTAGGCTGTACAAAATCAACAAATTATATGATTGATCTTAACACATTCCCTGCCACGCTTCTATCCATCAATGTATGATCACTGCCACCAGTCTAAGCCTATGGAGATGTTCACCTTCTTTGCAGGGCTATAACTTTTTAAATTGTATTGCTAAATTGACATTACTATGGCCCATTCAACATCGATTATCTATCGTTCAGGATGTAGGAACGTTATACTTTTTCATTCATAGATTCATATGAAAATACCGTCTAGAATATAAGTATGTTTTTATCGTTTTCTGCAGTAATTCCTAGAACGCTAGTTATAGGCCTAAACGCATAATATAGATTATCGATTGCAGTTTATTCGCGATACATGCTATATTAAAAAATCCAACTGAATACGATCCTAAACGTTATGACTCATCATGCGCGGAGGAAAGGGGGGGGGGGGTCGTTTCTAATTCCGTGATTGTCAGTAAATGCTTTATGTAGTATGGGTGATATTATTGATCAGAGCGGTTTGCATTGAAAAGAATAAACAATCAAGCTGAAAGTAACGTTACTGTCCTCTGACCGTTCGCCGATGAGACTGGAGGAAAAAGAGCCAACTTATTTGACGTCGATCGAGTAGATCCATTTCCGGTTTGTATGGCGCAATAAATGCCCAAATCATATCGATTATTGAGTTATGGCAGCGATCCATATACACGGATGTGTGTCTAGAGTCCCGCAATGATATGTGACTGCCGGACGGATTTCCCAGATGCACCGAGATCACCAAAGATCCATTTCCGGTTGTAACTCGCCCGATCATCCACCAGGCGGCGGTATTGAAGCGTTGCAGAGTTGTGCAGAGTCCCACTGTCTCAGCAGAGGCTGGGTGGCGGAATTATGAATACCATGGCGAAAAAATGAAATATGATCTCAATAACGTTGTACGCTGTGGCTTGGCGGAATTCGCATGACCAGCAAACCCGTCGTACAACGTTATTGGCGGTCAATGTGTTAAAAGGGGACCTATTGTGAAAATGGTCTTTTCCTGTGTGTTGCATTGTTTTTATAGAAAGAGGGGTTGCCCCGACACTGAGTTGAATATGTGCATTGTGCCTTTTCTGCAGTTCAGCTGTGACAAGAACCCACCCTCTTGAATCAGAATTGCAGCCACAATCACTGTTGTTAATCATTTGCGTGTATAAGATGGCGCATATTGAACCGAAAATATATTTCTGTCAACATTTTAACAACAAGATTTCTATGCTATTGCTGTATGTAACTGAGGGGTACAATTCCCTGACTGTATTGATAAGTATGGTATCATTAAACCACTACCGCTTTATGTACTTTAACTACTGGCCACACAGTACATGATATAGATATGATGAACACTTTCCCACCATGAAACCAAGTCCACACAAATGTATAAATCGAATATTTTATATAGCAAAGGGTATATACAACGTTCACTTAATGACATTTATGATTTGAATGCACTTGTAAGGCAAATGAGTATTCGTAGGCAAATCAACATTGAATGTCCAATCTCTGGTTACGCAGGAAGCAAGTATACAACCTGGTTCTTTAGGGAACTATAGCGATGGTACTTAAATGATTATAGCTGGATACACTAAAGGGGGTCCCGCTGGTTGTAAGTCAGTAGGGGGGGGGGGGTTAGGAGAGCCGCTGGCGATATCCCATCTGGCCAACGATTTCTTGGGAGAATTCAGAGTGCTGAACACGGTGCCCACAGAACCTTGGTCCACAGATGAATACAGCTGGGCCCTCTTGTAGACGGTAGCTGCCGGTCCACAACGAAGAGACGTGAGGCGACCTCACTCGGGGTAGAGCGCCGTCTCACCTGGACTCCTCTTGGGGGGTAGTTCCAACACTCACCAGTGTTGGCTGTTATCCATGGCATAATCAAAGCACCCAAAGCAAGTAGATAATCCAAGCCATGTAGGGCTCGCCGTCCCCCGGGTAAGGTAATCCAATGTGCAGGTCCACTCGTCCTGGCCCAGAACTCCTCGGATGAAAGCACCACACGTGGTCTGCCCAGCCTGGTTAAGACTCTAGATAACGCGAGAAAACGATGGGGGTACTGCTCACTTTATAACTCTAACCGAACGATGCACCATACATAATAGACTATTATTAACTTAATAGAAATACGTCCCACTCGACGGTATAGTGCCAAACTATGACAATGCAACTATTAATCCACACGATGTCTCAATGCCATTCTGAGGCCAAGTTGACCATACTGCACCACACGTGTATCGTGGGTGAGGCTTAACGTCTTGCCACTAGGTTGGAGGGTAAAGAACTAAGGGCTAAGGGACTAAAAGAAAGTTCTACTTTACTTGCGCCATATATATATGCGCTGTGAACAAATAGTACCATTCGTATTTCGGCAGACGTATTCCTACGCGGAACCGGGGCTAGTAACGACATGTTCGTCGGCACGATTGAACTTGAACCAAGGGGCTTGGCTGCTGGCGCCAAGTTCTTGTCCAATGAGAGAATGAAACTATTATGGGCTGTTAGTAGACTAAAGGGATATTCAGTGTATATGTACAAGGAATATACAAGGGATATCAAACGATATACAAATACTATTAAATATATATCCATAAATAAATATATATATTCGGTTTAATCTGATCCTTCACAACAGCCGCCCCCTAATTAGTCCCACCTAATTAGCTAAGCAGAGACAGATTAACCGCACTGTCTACCACTCAAGGTCCGCTGTAAGGGTCAGTCAACTCACAAAGTCGTGGGTCATGGTCGTCATCGATAGTGTCTGGGAGTCTGGGCAGTTCTATTAGCCTCGCCACGGGTCGTGTGTAAGTTCGCCCTTGGACGAGCACCTCAGCTGCTCGGACCTTGCCATCGGCACCGGTGATCACTTTGCTTACGCGGCCAGCCGGCCACATAGCTCTGGGTAGTGACTGGTCGATAATCATGACGACTGTTCCTTCTGTCAAATTGTGTCTCTCTTTTACCCACTTCTGGCGGGTCTGTAGAGACGGTAGGTAGTGGAGTAGAAAGCTGTTCCAAAACTTGTCAGCTAGTACTTGACTGTACCTCCACATTCTTCGGCCGTTCGCTTCTTCAGGCCTGTACATTGTCTGGGGTAGCGCGGGGTCCAGCCGCCCCATCAAGAGTGTGTTGGGGGTGACTGGGTCGACATCTGCTATATCACTGGAGACGTAGCCGAGGGGCTTGGAGTTCAATACTCCCTCGATCTCCGTGAGGACTGTCATTAGGACTTCTTCCGCTACAGTCTGGGCCCCAAGCACGGCGTACAGGGCTGTCTTTATAGAACGTACTTCTCGTTCCCAGGTCCCACCGAAGTGGGGTGCGTTCGGGGGATTAAACTGGAAGTCAATCTGGGATGGAGCGAGGTGGGTCTTAAGTTCTGGGCCCATAGCTTGGAAGCTCTCTCTCAGCTCTCTTTCTCCGCCTTTGAAGTTTGTCCCGTGATCAGACAACAATGTAGACGGTTTTCCTTTCCGCGATGTGAATCTTCGGAAGGCCATAAGGAATGAGTCTGTGCTCATGGTTGGAAGGAGTTTGATATGTATCGCTCTGGTGGTCATGCATTTGAATACAATACCCCACCGCTTCTCGGTTCCTCTTCCTTTCTTTATATACAACGGGCCAAAACAGTCCATGCCTGTGGAGTGGAATGGCTTGTCGCCGAGTCGGAGGCGACAGGGAGGTAGGTCAGCCATCCGGGGTATGCTGGGCTGCGCGCGCCACTTTCGGCAGTCTAGACAGGTTCGCTGGAAGCGTCGCACTGCTTCTCTCCCTTGAAGTATCCAATAGCGACGTCTGATCTCCGCGAAGACTCTCTCGGCTCCTGCGTGGTGCACATCCTCGTCGTATTTCTTTATGATCAGCTCTGTGACCTTGTGTCGGCTGTTCAAGACTATCGGGTACTTAACGTCATCCGGTAGGTCGGGGGCTCTCCGCAGACGACCACCCACTCTGATGAGATTATGGGCGTCGCTCTCGGGTGCCAGGTGGAGCAATCTGCTGTCTGATGGGACGGGCTTTCCTCCCTGTAGACAGTCTAGCTCGTCGGGGAACGAGTCTCTCTGGGCTCGTTGTAGTAGAAGAAGTTCTGCTTCTTCGTAGTCAGCTGCTGAAATGTCGGCAGTGGGCTGAATCTCTGGGTGGTGCCACAGGAATGTCTTTAGCTGCGCACTCTGTAGGGTAATGCAATCATCTATGTTGGGGTCTGTGGAGGCGACTGTGCTCAGTCCACAGAACATAGGTTTCTTGTTCTCAGCCTCCTCTTTACTCGCTTCCCGTGGGGTGGGCGTAGGCCACTCTTCTTCCGGGAGCTTGAGGAACTCTGGTCCGTCACTGTAGATGTTGCGACGGGTGAGGTCATCTAGGGACATTCCCCGGGTGATGACGTCAGCTGGGTTGTGTTTGGTGTCCACATACCGCCAGCTCGCTGTTTCTGTTAACTCTTGAATCTCGGTGACTCTGACTCCCACGAAGACCTTGTATCTGCATGAATCAGACTTGATCCATGTGAGTACTGTCGTGGAATCTGACCACAAAATTGTTCTGTGCACCGGAATGGTGAGTTCACGTTGGATTAACGTGGCTAGATGCGCTCCTGCTAGGGCTGCGCAGAGCTCTAGACGTGGGATAGATTGTTGCTTTCGTGGGGCTATTCTTGAGCGAGCCAGGATGAAAGCAGTGTGTATCTCTCCTCCCTTCTCTTGGGCACGCAAGTAGGCCACTGATCCATAGGCTACTTCGGAGGCGTCGCTGAAGACGTGTAGATCCATCTTGCATGTCTCTGGCCTCACTGTGGGTGGGAAGTAGCTGCGGCGTATATTGACGCCTGGGAGTGAGCGGAGTTCCGTCTCCCACTCTCTCCATGTGGAGGCAAGGGGTGCGGGTATTGGGTCGTCCCAGCCCTGGTCCTTGTCCCATAGTGCTCGTACAATCATCTTTGCCCTGGTGGTGTAAGGTAGAATACATCCCAACGGGTCATATTGTCTGGCGAGTGTTCTGTACACACTCCGTCTGGTGGTCGGTATCGCCGTCGACCTTCCCTGCTCCGTGGTCAGGGGTTTGTGTCTATAGTGGAGCGAGTCTGTTTTGAAGCGCCAGACTAGTCCTAGTGTCATTTCTTGGGCTTCTCCTGGGATGGTCGCCATCCAGGTCTCGCTGCTGGCAGCCTTGTCCGCGGGGGAGAGGCTGCGCAATACGTGCGGGTCGCTGCTGGCCCACTGCCTGAGATCAAAGCCGCCTTTGATCAGGGAGGCGCGTAGCTTGAGTAGGAGAGCCTCGGCTTCTTCTTGAGTCGAAACGCTTTGTAAACAGTTGTCCACGTAGAAACTGTTCTTCACACTGTGTCGGACCTCTTCATCTGCTGCTGGGTCCTCTGCGACGTGTTTCTGTAGTGCAAACAATACTGGGGGGTCGCTGCTGGCCTGCTGCCGGAGATCAAAGCCGTCTTTGATCAGAGAGGCGCGGAGCAGCGCACGGCGTCGCCAGTCAATCTTCTTTACGTGTCCCGCTGTGATTAGCTTCTCAATCTCAGCGCGGTACACACTCTCTTGAGCGGGGTCTTTGGCTAGGCGCCGCTCTGTGTTCAATAGATACCGCTCCGTAGCGTCTTTCTTTGCGTGAAAGGTGGGCATTCCCTCTCGCCTCAGGAGTGGAGTTGCGTATCTCATCACTCCGCCGACTGTGACTCTCTTTGTCCCTTGCTCGAGGAGGTTTATGGCGTAAATGTCTTCTTTAGAACGAATGTCTTTCTTTTCGTTCTTAAAGGGCATTGTCTCTAGTGTCCATAGCCTCTCGACATGCTGCAGGAGAGTGGTGTCTTCTTCTGTCACTCTGGAGTGGAGGCAGCTAGTGGCTGCTGTTCGGTTGAGAGATTTAGCGAGGGGGCCTTGTAGTGTCCATCCTAGGCGGGTCTCGACTGCTGCAGGACAGCCTCTGGGTCCTGTATGGACCCGGTCTATCGGGACTATGAGGTCTGCATGGTCGGAGCCTATCAGCAGGGTCGGGGTGGCGCCGTCTATGAGCGGGATAGGTAGTTGACGCAGGTGCACATATTTATCCATCAGCTTGGCGATGGGGTAGGTGTACTGTGATAGTCCTATTTCTTGGCTGGTGAAAGCATTTGTAATCCTATACCGTCGCTCTGGCTGCCCGCTTGCTGCGATAGTGAAGGAGACATTCTCGCCTTTTATCGTCTTTAAATCTCTTCTTATTGTCCGAATTGTCATTTGGTTCTCGCTCCCCCGCAGTCCCAGCTGGGCCGCAGCGGACGCGAGCAGAAGGGTCTTCTCTGACCCGTCATCAAGGACGGCGTAAGTGTCCATGACTTTATCTTGGTAGCTCAATGTTACACGGACTACCTTTAAGAGCACTTGGGCGCCGCTGCTGCTGGCGGGGTCAATGTACATGACACTTGCCTTGGTGCTGCTCGATGGTGCAGGTGCAGGCTTTCTTCTGTTACTGTCGTGTAGGACATCTAGGTGGGCTCCGTCACACCGACTGCACCTCTTCTTTAGGCGGCACTCGGCTGCCATGTGACTGC
This sequence comes from Notolepis coatsorum, assembly GCF_963971535.1. Classification (NCBI taxonomy): domain Eukaryota; kingdom Metazoa; phylum Chordata; class Actinopteri; order Aulopiformes; family Paralepididae; genus Notolepis; species Notolepis coatsorum. The sequence goes on along the minus strand of NC_140172.1, from coordinate 54,760,389 downwards.
GCGCACATCGGTAACAGCGCCTGTTGGACTTTATCCATTGACTCACTTCTTCTGCATTCATCTTGGTGAACAGGTCACATTGTGACAGCCAGTGTTCCTTCTCGCAGTACGGGCACACCATCTTCCACTTCTCTTTCCTCGAGGGGGTACTGTGGTTCTTACTGCTCGGTACTGATTCTGATTGGTGCATGACAGTCACCGATCTTCTTCCATCGTTTATTCTCCTGGGTCCCTCTCTGGAGCTTGGTGTGCTCCGCACGAACGTATCCAGTCGTAAGCTGCTGACTTCTCTCGCCAGGAAGTCGGCTAGATCGAGGAGGGATGGTTCGGGACCGTTAGGATCACGGTGGTCTCTCTGCCGCCTAAAGCGCTCTTGTCTGGCGGGTGGCAGCTTCTCTAAAATCCTCTCGACGTTAGAGTTGGCGTATAGCTCGTGCATACCCTTTTCTCGTTGCGCTCCCAGCATCCCTACCAGGGACTGCACTTTTATAGACAGGTCGTCTAATGAGCGATTGTCTGTTGCTGGGGGTAGGCGATCAATATGCCTTATCTCTTGGATTACGTAATCCCATATACGTCCATATCTCTGGTCCAGCGCTGCTAGAGCCGCGGTGTATGGGGTCGTAGAGGTGGCATAGGCTAGCGCTATATTGTGCGCTCGGGGTACTTTCAGGTGCTTCAGTAATATTGCATACTTGTGACGTTCATCAACGACATCCACCATCATTGTCTCTAAGCACATCCGGAGCTCCGTGTACTGTGCTCGATTCTCATAGGTGAAGTCTGGAAACGTCGGTGTGCCAATGTATGACGCCGTGGATGGCTGATACATCGGCGAGCGTTGGGGGAGAGGCCTCCTAGGCGAGTCTCCTCTTGCGCCTCTCTGTGGGCTGGTACCGGCAGGGTACCATGGCCCGCTGGTCCAGGTGCTATTCCTCGGGGCTGGTCGTGCGTCATGCTCACCCGTGAATAGAGTCGGGGGTCTGTAGCGCAGCGCCGCGGGGGTATAGCCTGGGCTGTACTGGACCTCCTGGTCCGGTGGAGTACTGTGCTGTCGTCGGGCTTGGTTCTCCTCCTCTCCCTCTTCTTCTTCTATCAGGTCCTCTAGATCCTGTAGTCGTTTATTTAGCTTCTCCGTAGTGTATGCCGCTCCTTCCTTGTAGCTGGGTCTCGCTTGGACCGGTCGGGGAAGGGGGTCTGCGGGGGGTATAGGCTTGGTCTGTTGGTCAAGTTCAGGGTCGCTTGCTCGGTTAGGGGATGCTGCCCTTGACTGTTGTCTCGACGAGTTCCTTGAACCCCTGGCAGAGGGAGAGAGTGTTGCCTTGGTGATCAGCTGCTCCATTAGCTGCGCTTGTAGTCTGTCGCGCTCGGCTTCGCGCTTGATGAAAGCGATGTCGCGCTCTGTTTCGCGCTGGATGAGAGCGAGGTCGCGCTCTGTTTCTCTTTGGGCACCGGCAGCGGCACGCTGGGTGTCTGCTCGGTCTCTTGCCATATTCTCTTCCGTCTGAAGGCGTCTCATCTCCAGGCGTATGCGCTCTTCTTCGCTCCGTTGCTGTGTCTGGAGTCGATCGCGTTCACCCTGAAGTCGATCGCGTTCACCCTGGAGTCGATCGCGTTCGGTAGAGGCTGTCAGGCTGACGAGGAACGCCTGTGATAGCATCCTCTCCGCTTCGCTGGGGGAAGACGGTTGTAGAGGTGAGCCGCTCCTGGCTGTACTCGTTGGGGAGTCCTGGAGCTCTATCTCCTCGGCGCTCTCCTCATCTTGTTCCGTGCAGAGTTCTCTCTCTGTAGGGTTGTCTTCCTCCCGGGGCTGGTCGGGGACTACTTCTTCGGTATTGGCGGGGGGTAAAGGCATGTCAGCTCCCTCCTGGTCCCCACCGTGAGCTTGGTCAGTTACATTAGAACCCACTAGGGCCTCTGTGGTCGGGGTAACCTGGTCGTTAAGGTCAGACATAATTTGACTTTCTACTTTTACCGCGTTTACCGTTTGTCGAAGGCTAGGTAGTTGACTGACAGCGTAATCCTCTAAGTACTGAGGTGTCTGTCGTCTGCGCCGCGGGCGTTCTACGTTAGGAGGACCGTTTCGTGGAGTATTCATCATAGGCCATTTCAATATTAATAACACTATATTAATATTACACTAGTTACCCTCCGGCTCGAAGGACCAATTGTAATTGAGGGGTACAATTCCCTGACTGTATTGATAAGTATGGTATCATTAAACCACTACCGCTTTATGTACTTTAACTACTGGCCACACAGTACATGATATAGATATGATGAACACTTTCCCACCATGAAACCAAGTCCACACAAATGTATAAATCGAATATTTTATATAGCAAAGGGTATATACAACGTTCACGTAATGACATTTATGATTTGAATGCACTTGTAAGGCAAATGAGTATTCGTAGGCAAATCAACATTGAATGTCCAATCTCTGGTTACGCAGGAAGCAAGTATACAACCTGGTTCTTTAGGGAACTATAGCGATGGTACTTGAATGATTATAGCTGGATACACTAAAGGGGGTCCCGCTGGTTGTAAGTCAGTAGGGGGGGGGGGGGGGGTTAGGAGAGCCGCTGGCGATATCCCATCTGGCCAACGATTTCTTGGGAGAATTCAGAGTGCTGAACACGGTGCCCACAGAACCTTGGTCCACAGATGAATACAGCTGGGCCCTCTTGTAGACGGTAGCTGCCGGTCCACAACGAAGAGACGTGAGGCGACCTCACTCGGGGTAGAGCGCCGTCTCACCTGGACTCCTCTCGGGGGGTAGTTCCAACACTCACCAGTGTTGGCTGTTATCCATGGCATAATCAAAGCACCCAAAGCAAGTAGATAATCCAAGCCGTGTAGGGCTCGCCGTCGCCCGGGTAAGGTAATCCAATGTGCAGGTCCACTCGTCCTGGCCCAGAACTCCTCGGATGAAAGCACCACACGTGGTCTGCCCAGCCTGGTTAAGACTCTAGATAATGCGAGGAAACGATGGGGGTACTGCTCACTTTATAACTCTAACCGAACGATGCACCATACATAATAGACTATTATTAACTTAATAGAAATACGTCCCACTCGACGGTATAGTGCCAAACTATGACAATGCAACTATTAATCCACACGATGTCTCAATGCCATTCTGAGGCCAAGTTGACCATACTGCACCACACGTGTATCGTGGGTGAGGCTTAACGTCTTGCCACTAGGTTGGAGGGTAAAGAACTAAGGGCTAAGGGACTAAAAGAAAGTTCTACTTTACTTGCGCCATATATATATGCGCTGTGAACAAATAGTACCATTCGTATTTCGGCAGACGTATTCCTACGCGGAACCGGGGCTAGTAACGACATGTTCGTCGGCACGATTGAACTTGAACCAAGGGGCTTGGCTGCTGGCGCCAAGTTCTTGTCCAATGAGAGAATGAAACTATTATGGGCTGTTAGTAGACTAAAGGGATATTCAGTGTATATGTACAAGGAATATACAAGGGATATCAAACGATATACAAATACTATTAAATATATATCCATAAATAAATATATATATTCGGTTTAATCTGATCCTTCACAACACTGTATCTTGAGTCATATGAACTGCAACATCTAGTCTGGAAGTTGCATCTGAATTTCATTCAACGGTACAGGTTCGCGCACCACTGCTAGATGTACGATAATTATCGTATTTGAACAACAAAAGCAGCTTGCTTGTCACAGGCACAGAAACAGCTCATTGAGAACATGACTGAAACAGAGGTATGGAGGCTGCTAGAATGCATAAGAAGTGAAGACATTCTGTTCCAGAAAAAAACATCAAAGACATGTTTGGGGCCCTCAAGGACTATTAACTTGTTGAAAAGGACTAATATAAATGTATATCCCCTTTAACCAAAAATATCAGAAGGTCTCATTGCCTCATGGTGTCCTACTCAAATAAACCTGCTATCAGAAGGTCTCATTGCCTAATGGTGTCCTACTCAAACAAACCTGCTATCAGAAGGTCTCATTGCCTCATGGTGTCCTACTCAAATAAACCTGCTATCAGAAGGTCTCATTGCCTCATGGTGTCCTACTCAAATAAACCTGCTATCAGAAGGTCTCATTGCCTAATGGTGTCCTACTCAAACAAACCTGCTATCAGAAGGTCTCATTGCCTCATGGTGTCCTACTCAAATAAACCTGCTATCAGAAGGTCTCATTGCCTAATGGTGTCCTACTCAAACAAACCTGCTATCAGAAGGTCTCATTGCCTCATGGTGTCCTACTCAAACAAACCTGCTATCAGAAGGTCTCATTGCCTCATGGTGTCCTACTCAAACAAACCTGCTATTAGAAGGTCTCATTGCCTCATGGTGTCCTACTCAAACAAACCTGCTATCAGAAGGTCTCATTGACTCATGGTGTCCTACTCAAACAAACCTGCTATCAGAAGGTCTCATTGCCTCATGGTGTCCTACTCAAACAAACCTGCTATCAGAAGGTCTCATTGCCTCATGGTGTCCTACTCAAACAAACCTGCTATCAGAAGGTCTCATTGCCTCATGGTGTCCTACTCAAACAAACCTGCTATCAGAAGGTCTCATTGACTCATGGTGTCCTACTCAAACAACCCGTGCTACCAGCGGCCAGTCTGTTCCATCATTTATTTTTGTTATTGACAAAACCTGGCCTGATTTAGCTCTGCCTATTTTGTATTACATTTTTATTTTTTTATTTAATCTCTTAATTAATTACATCAATGTTGTGCTGTCTGAACAGTATTGTGTTTGTAGGTGAAGTATTAACCTACCTTGTTTAAAGGGGAACTATCTTATAAATAGCCTTTTCCAGTGTTTAGCATTGTTTTCTAGCAATGTGGGGTTGTACCAACACTGTCTATGTCTCAAATTCTCATTTTTGCGCATTCCTCCAGTTCAGATGAGACAAGGTCCTCCCACACTGAACCAAGCCATTCAGAATTGACTCGCTCCCTGACATAAGTAGGTGCTGCTGATCTGCATATCTCAGCCCCCTCTGTGGTTGTTGTAGCCACCACCCACAATCAACAATTCGCTCAACAACGGAACGAGTGGAAATAATGTGAAAGCGGTTTCCCTGTCACTGACACTTCCTCAAATGGGAGAAAAAGAGAGAGAGAGAGAGAGGGAGAGATAGACAGATAGAGAGAGGGAGAGAGAGGCTCTCATACGGTGCGACTCGTCTTGGAGCATTTACACACACTCGCAACTGCGCGTGTGTGGGGGGAAACACACGCACGCTCTCCTCTCTCTCTCTCCCTCTCTATCTCGCTCTCCTCTCCCTATCTGTCTCTCTCTCTCCCTCTCTATCTCTCTCTCTCTCTCTCTCGCTCGCTCGTTCTCTCTCTCGCTCTCCCTCGTATCAGCACTCGCGTCACATCAACCTGTTGCAAAATCACATAGCGCACGCTCCCGATCCGTGCAATAATATTCACGGGGATATATATCGTCATTTGAAACAAGTTACCAATGCTTTGTCCCGTGGGATTATGCCCTCCCGCGGCGAAATGAATTAGTCCCTCCCTCTCTCTCTCTCCCCCAAAGGTATCTGCCAGTGCAGACTGTGGGTGACTGTCACTCAAAGCGCATTGCGAGTATGGGCGGAGCCTAGCCAAAAACAGCTTGGAATCTGGAAGTGCAGAAGATGCTGCTCTAGTCTAGAGTACTTGATTAGAATGAAAAAAAACTAAAAACAGATGTGTTCCATAGACTCACAGGAATTGTGTAAAATTGCCCAAATAGTGAAAGAAATAGTAACAACCAGGAAAGCCCAAGAGAAGGTTGTTATATTTATATATGACAAGGCTTATTTTGGGCAAAATGTTGTTTGTTTATAGTGGTGACTCTTGGCCCCCTAGTAAATGGTAAATGGTGCATTTATATAGCACTTTTATCCAAAGTGCTTTAACATTTTTGTTCCTCACATTCGCCCATTCACTCACCGACGGCAGAGGCAACCATGCAGGGTGCCAACCTGCTCATCGGGAGCAATTAGGGGTTAAGTGTCTTGCTCAAGGACACTTCGACGCGCTGCCGTGGAGGAGTGGGAATCTAACTGGGAACCTTGCGATCACCACTCTACCTCCTGAGCCACTGTAGTTGTCAGATATGTATTGGAGTTTTAAAACCTATAATTTCTACTTGTGGTATCATTTCTGAAAAAAAGCATGGTGACGTAGTGGCTCATGACAAACTCATGTACAACCCAAGATAATTGCTGCTGATCAAACTGGAGAAGTCTATGGGCATAAAGAGGAAGAGAAGAGTATTATATATTTATATATACTGTATATTGATGAAAAATCCACCTCTAAAGCATGCAGCATGTTCTTTTGTCAGAATACTCATATTGCAGCTTAAGAAAAGAAAAAAGAAAAGGAAACGACTGAGTGAGGTGAAATAGTAACCCCACCCAAAACAATCAAATACATACAAAAACATAAAAACACATACATCTAACATATTTTTTATAGAATACATAACGTTGATGGACAGCAGGGGGAGGTAAGACCACTCGTAATACATCCAAGTCACCACATGGGGGCCACTTGCAGCACCGTTTCAAGACAGGCTTACACAGCTGTACTATTCAACTCACTTATTCAATGGAGGTTGGAGAAACACTGAAAAATTACTTCAAGCCAGTTGCAATGCAATAAATATACTATTTATTTACTGGGCCTCATCATATTTTATATTTTACTTTTAATAATTTTTTTTATGATTATGCACTTTGCAAATATCTTGTTTTACTAATAGCAGCCATTACCAATAGCATCATCCAAACAAATTATTCATTTAAAAGGCATTGACTGTGGATTTATTGTTATTATCGTGCAAATATATTCTGAAGAAGCAACATAAGACTGAAGGTTTTCCTCATGAAGGTTTGAATGAGGACTATACTGTGTCTACTGTATGAGCTCAGTGAGATGGAGAACAACGTTGCACACATGCTACACACATAATAGTCTGAGTCATGCTGCATTGTCTCACACACACAAACACAGTCACGATTGTGACTTCCAGCCTCTGTCTCTCCCTCTTGTTTCTCTCCCTCGCCTTGTGTTGCTACCATTGTCGAGCAGATGGACAGTTCTCTGCTCTTAGGTTAGTTACTGTAGGTTGGTCAGCCCGGCTCTCAGCCTGTCTTTCTGGCTGCTACATTAAAGTACCCAAGGTTGGGTTTTGCCACGTCATCTATCTCTGCCTCCTTCCTCCTGCACTTGGGTCCTCTACACCAGACGTGACACACACATCAATGCATGCATCTCTCTCTCTCTCTCTCTCTCTCTCTCTCTCTCTCTCTCTCTCTCTCTCTCTCTCTCTCTCTCTCTCTCTCTCTCTCTCTCTCTCTCTCTCTCTCTCTCTCTCAGACATCTGAATGATTAAATATTTATGGCCCCATAAATTACAAACAGGCGAGGGACATAAACAATGACAGTGCAGTCAGGTATTCAGAAACCTTTCAGTTACATAAGTGCTCAATTGGCAACCAGGTCGGAGCATAAAATAAAATAAGGCAACATACAGTATCTGGGTTTAAAAATAATCTCCTACACACTACGCAACTACAGTACCAATATATTGTATATGACTAACTTTCGGGAAATTACCAAAATAAAAAGCAAGCGTGAGGTCTACTCTACTGGAAGGTTCCGCTGTGCCGTCTTCTGGTTAGAGAGAGAGACAAAGCTGTCCAATCTTCCTTTCTAGTTGCACCATCCTCTGACCAGCAGGCCTCATGAGGACACATCAGCCTGTTGTCCACACCTGATGTGTGGCGATGTGGATGAGGAGAATGTGTGTGTGTTGTTTTCCATGTGTACTGTGTGTACTGTGCTTGGACTAGAATTGTGTCCTATAAAGCAAATCTACTGGTAATCCTTCAATCAATCAAAATAAGACTAGTATACACAATGATATACTCATGCTCTGCTGAGACACCTGATGTACAAATGTATCTGTCGTCTGAATGTGTCTCGGAATAGGATCATCCTGTTGCTGACTCAACTAGTCTCAGTGACATCAAGTTCCAGTCCTGTATCTGGAAGTATTGGTACAGTGCCCTGTTGTAGATCTGCTATTGGTTTATGTTTTAATTAGTGTGATGTAATTTGTTGATTAGTTTTTTTTTTACTCTGTCGACCCAGTGTCTGTTAATAAAGATGATTGATTGATTGAATGATGTCCTGCTAACAAACATGATGAAAATAGAACTGTTATCCACACCTTAGCTGATCAGAATGAGAAGTGATACTGTTGCAATCATGGGTCTAGCCAGTGCTGGCGGGACACTCTAAAGCCACGTTCACATTACAGTGCAAGACACATTTTGCTCGCTGTGTTAAGAACAGCGTACGTACTGTTTTTGGTAGTTTTTTCCGGAATTACTATATGAAGTGACTCAAATGATAAATACTGACCAAGGCAAACAGTACGGCTCTTTTTTCTGTTTACTGCAGAGCAGAGGGACTGGGAGACCCAATCAGTATTGGCTGTCGGAGTATAGAGCTATTATTTTAACATGTAGTCCACTTATTTTAACAAACAAAAAATACCACGTACAGCACATTTAACTGTTACTCGTCATCATTGGAAATGATTTTAAGAGTAATTTTTTTTTTTAAACACAATGGGTTGTTCTCTAATAATAAACATAGGTCAGTGGTGCTGATGACGAAAGGCATTTGCTGGTAATGGCTTTACATAAATTAACGTACTAATGTCTCACGTTGAAGGGACCTTCCTTGAGAATACAATTTGGGTAGGCTGAGTTTTAAGTTGTCAGATTCCCTAGTACTGTACAGCATAGTGTATAGTAGTATTATTCCCTCCTGTATCACGTGTGAATAGTTTCTTGTGATTTATCACATTTGCACTCCAAGTGATTTATATCTGCAATGTTTTGATTGATTTTAACTGCAAATACATGGGCTGTCCAAACAAATTCAAAATATTCTTATATGGTTCTTGAGTGCACAGGTTAAATTGTCCTGTGACCCCTCTATCATTACATATATTGTGTCAAAAGGTAGAAGAGCCATTTTCTGGTATTGGACCCTGGTCTCCTGTAGGGAGTTTTGAATGGAAATTGATTGTTGCTAAATAAAAAGAAAAGAAAGAAAGAGAAAGAAAGAAAGAAAGAAGAAAAAGAAAGAAAGAAAGAAAGAAAGAAAGAAAGAAAGAAAAGAAGAAAGAGAAAGAAAGAAAGAAAGAAAGAAAGAAAGAAAGCTCCTGGTGGAGTGGAATATTAACTGTTGCCACAAATGGAACACTCCTGTGGAGGTGATTATGTCGCTGGATAATCATGGTCCTCAAAGACTGTCAGTCACTCAGCACCTAGACTCTTAGACGGCTGGCCTTGTGGGTTCAGCAGAAGAAGAAGAAAAGAGAAAAAAAAATTAAGAAATAGAAAACTGCTGCCAAAGGCATACTGGAATCAAACATTACCACACATTGCCTAAATGTAAAGCGGTTACATCATCATTATAGCTAACCGTGGTCCCCCAAGCCAATCGGATATTTCCCCTTCATTTGACTGCAAGCAACGGGTGCATCTATTATTATCCAGGCTGATCTCAAGTGCAGGCAGAGCTCCTCCCCAGTGTGTTCTAACCTGTGATGATTCATCCATGTTGCCACAGTATCTCTTCAGAAGCCTGTCGGTCAGGCCCTGTTTCCACCTGCAGACCGTCGCCGACGGTATTTTCAGCGTGCTCAGACTGAGACTGAGGCCCGCGTTCAGGTTGCTCAGGTCCGGGGCCCAGCTCGCAGGGTCTCCATGGATATATGCTTCTTGAGGAAGCAGGATCCCAGGCCCTCAACGCGGGGAGGAGGGGCCGGAGGTTGGGAGCGCTCCCCCGTAATGGTCCATCAAGCTGCCCCACTGTCGCTTGCCCATGTAATTCATCGTCTGCCAGATTTGCACATCCAAATGAAGACTATGTAGCAGACCGAACAGACCGTACTGTAGCTTATACAAATCAAATCCTATTAGAGAGTAGAAAAATCCAATGAAGGAAACAAATCCAAAGAATTCAGTTATTCCTGTGTGGCTCCTCCCGACCTCCAGGGTTCCTCTGCTGCAAACTAAACCAGAGATCAACTGTACTTATAGATGCAAGTAATCAGGTATGACTCTTTAAGCTATCACGTCTCATCGAAAGTTAACATTCCATCCACGAGTTAGAAGGGACAGAGGCCGGATAGGTTAGATTGGCCCATCCTCGCCGGACACCTGTGCCCCTACCTACACCTCTCTGCCGGTCCCCTGCCACCAGATGCATGCCTCACATCGAGGGGCTTGAACACTCTGGCATGCAGCGGTGGCAGTCAGGGGAAGTTTGGCAGGAGAGCATGGGGGGGGGGAGAACACCCACGACATATACTCAATATATCTGATGGGGAAAGGCTTGCATGGCTGGGCCCGCAGAGGTGGATCCAATTGGATTAGGCAGGGCAGGGCAGAGTGCCGGGCACTGAGTCCCAGAGAGTAAATCACATGGAGGCATAATTAATGCCGGAGGGAAGTCAACTCTGTCAGGAAGCCAAAACTAGATGAGAGGGAGATCAATGGAGCACACCAGTACGAGGAGCAGCAGAGGCCCACACCACACACACACAAAATAATGAGCAAACACAAAAAACAACGAACACATGAAAACCCATCTCAGTGCACCAGAGGTAAATTAATTTTAAAGCAGGGGGGGGGGGGGGGGGGGGCACTGCTTCAAGTGTCATTGTGACTTCCAGCCCTGTTTCACTGTCTAGGTCCTGCGGTTGTTTAGCATGTGACTTGTCTGCCCCAGCCGCGTGATTACCAAACCTAGCCGCATTTCTGGCAGACGCTCTCTGATTGGCCGACGCCAGTTTCTACACTGGTTAAGCTTAGGCACTCTTCGAAGTTGGTTAAGGTTAGAGTTGTCTTAGAGCGTGACGATAGAACGCCAGGTAGTTTGCAGGCTGTTCAACGCGGAAATGGGCAAAGACACAGTTCGTCACACGATTGGGCAAACATGTCAGTGGCCAATCAGAGAGCGTCAGTCAGTGCCAATCAGAGCGCGTCTGCCAGAAATGCGGCTAGGTTTGGTAATCACGCGCCCCAGCCGTGTCTCTTTTGTAATCACCCCAGCTGTTTCCTGTATCTAATCTTTCCCCATGTGTATTTAACTTCCATCCATTGACTTCCATCGTCATTGTCCAGTCATTGCATTACATTTACATTTAGTCATTTAGCTGACGCTTTTATCCAAAGCGACTTACAAGTTTTGTACAACAAGACAGCAGGAAGGGTACAATCAGCTGAGTAACAATGTTCATTAGTTACATGTTACATGTCTCTCTGTTAGTCTATGTGTTCCTGCCTGACATAGATTCTCTGCATTAAATACACCCCGTTTTGGGTTTTACTCTTCATCATCTGTCTCTGCCTCATCGTAGTGGGTCCACTACGTCAACACATTTCAGAATGACCGGACCAGAAATGGACCCAGAGGATGAACCCAGCGGCGATTCACACCATTCAGTGCCTTGTTAACTACTGCAGCATATAGCAGAAAGAAGCAGCTGTGAAAAAATGCCACTCCGGGAGGTTTCTTCTAGGCCTGGCTTAGCAGCAGTACTAGTTGGAACTGCGAGGGACTTGACTACTGCTCTAGCCTCCTTGTCTCCTAGCGTCCAGCTGGCGACCCAGCCAGCTAACCTGCAGCATTCTAGCCAGCAGCCTGCACTCTGGTCTGCTAGCTCGGCCCGGTGCCACAGACTCTCCACTGTCCGGTGCCTCACTGCTGCCAAGCGCTGCAGAGTCTCCACAGCCCAGAGAACCACAGAGTCTCTGCTGCCCAGAACCACTACTGAGGTCCAGCCTGTTCTCAAGCCATCAGCTGTTCCTGCCGACGCCCTGCCTGAACCTCAGTCGGCCTCCCCTGCTGACCCACAGCCAGACCTCTCAGATCATCAGTCGGCCTCCCCTGCTGACCCACAGCCAGACATCTCGGATCATCAGTCGGCCTCCCCTGCTGACCCACAGCCAGACCTCTCAGATCATCAGTCGGCCTCCCCTGCTGACCCACAGCCAGACCTCTCAGATCATCAGTCGGCCTCCCCTGCTGACCCACAGCCAGACCTCTCGGATCATCAGTCGGCCTCCCCTGCTGACCCACAGCCAGACCTCTCGGATCATCAGCCTCATTGCTGGCCTCCAGCGTGGTACAGCCTATGTCTTCGACCTCCAAAGTGGCCCCTCCCATCTGTCCTGATGTCTGGTCGATCTCCAATGTGGTTACGCCCATTAGCCTTGTCCCCAGGCAGGCCACCTGAAGTCCCCTACTCTGCCCCTGTCCAGCCCTCGGGCCAACCGCCTAAGACCCCTGGCCCGATCTGCTGGACTGTCCCTCTCCTGTCTCTCCCTCCCCACCGTGGCAGGGGTCCCTCTTCCTGATCGACCTCGTGGGATGTTGGGAGCAGTACCGAGAGGGGCGGTCATTAGTCTATGTTTGTGTTCCTGCCTGACCTAGCTTCCCCTCATTAAAGACACCCTGTTTTAGGTTTTACTCTTCGTCATCTGCCTCTGCCTCATCGTTGTTGAATATCAAATTTACTTGAACATTCTTAGAGTGGAGCAGCTCATTTGTGATCGACATAATCGGACCACGGATTCACTGAAGGCTGGTGGTAAAATGAGACGAGCAAGGTGAGGCCAGGTTTATCTGGCTGTCTCCGTCTCCTACTTAGTTTTTAGAACTTTGTGCTCCATCTCATTTTCCTCTGGTTGCTTGTTGATGATCCCTCACAGTCCCCTTCACTATCTCCCTCCTACACCCTGGCAGTCTGTCATCTCATCTCGTCTCCCTGTGTTCTGCTAGACGGGGGCTGCGGTAGTAGGATATGCAGATGTTGGCGATCTCAGGCCAGATAGCCGATATCCTGGAAGCTGCCACGCTCTCTCCCTCTCTGACTCATCATTGGGAGGCTGGAGGATTATCCTCGCCTGTCCAAACATTGATAACAATATGCACATACTGAGACCCAAACGGAGACAGGCACTCGTACAGTATACATAGTATACACAGTATAGTACACACATAGACCCGCCCGCTGCCACCATGTTTCTATGGCTACTTTATTATGATTCCAATGTAACTTTTATCATCCGATCACGGCAGATCTGGACGGATCTGGACGGTCTCAAATTCTCAAAATTGCCAGATCACATTCCAAAGTAATTAGGCTTGCATTGTCAACATAACTCTCCACAGTCTGACTTCAACCAGAAACAATGCGCGTAAGACAACGGGAGAGGAAAAGCGGGGGGAAAGTAATGCGGTCACAAATGCAGCCACAGGGAATGGAATATGGGCACTTGGAGGCCAAGTGTGGACACACAGCAATGTGATCTCTCACAGCATCAAGAATGTGTGTCTTAGAGTTAGGTTACAGAGTTACCAGTGTAAGCGCAGCCTATGTTCGCTCACTTCGTCAATAGGTTTTACATTGGTCCTCTCAGCCACAGTTGTAGCCAATCAATCTACTTGTGCTACTGGAGTATACTTCCTGCCAGGGTCATCCAGTCATGGATATAAGCTGGTTCCCCACAATGGCTACAATGCTACCTGGATACCATTCACTCAGAGAGGAACACTGAAAAAGTTAGATATTCTGTTTGAAAGCCAGACAACGCTCATTAAAGAATAGCAAGAAAAAAGAAGACAAAGGCTTTCAACCAATTTATTTCAAAATGAGAACAGCAGCAATTAGTTAGCATAATGAAGCTCTTTCACTAAAACTTCAAATTGCTCGAAAGGGGCAGAACAGCACTTGCAGTAATACGGTGAGCAACTGTGAAGAATCTCTAACAAACATGATATGATGATACTGTATGATATGATACATTTATTTATATTGCGCCCCCCGGGGCGCATCCCGGGGAAACAAAAAAGACAGGAACAATACGAAAACAGAAAAAAAGACATGCAGGCCAACCAAGCAGATAGAGAATGGACAGCCATAATACACTAATCATACTACAATACAAAACTAGCTCATGGATTGTTTATGGCGAAAAGGTGGGTTTTGAGCATGGCCTTAAAGGTCCATAGAGTGCTTGCAGATTAGAGGGCGTTGCAATAGTCCTAACAAACAGAATATCCGGTGGCGGTGACTATTCACAACATGATCTCCAACTCATCAACATAGGAAAGATGACTATGGTATAACTACTAACTAGCTAACTAAATACAGAATACTTTTGCATGAAATGCTTCTTTCTGTTTTGCTCCTGAGAGTGTGCTAGATAAAATAACAAGATAAAATAGTATAATATAAGTATAAAATAGAAAGTCAAGTACGTAAACAAGTGTAAACAAAACAAAAATGTTCAATATACATATATACAGTATATGTACAGTCTATACAATGCAGATACAGTACAGTGTAGAAATGGTGAGGTATAACTTAGCTTGTGGTGCCACCTTGTGGTGGTGAGGTGCAATGAGGTGCATGAGATTGATGCCAATAAATATAAAGTGTGTTAGTGTCTAAAGTGGGTAAAGTGGGTGCTACAGTGTGTTGTTTATTTAAAGTGAGTGTGTACGTGTGGATGTGTGTGTTGTGGGTGTATTTGATGGTCTGTTATTGTTCATTGTTCATTGAGCATCCTGATGGCCTGGGGATAGAAGCTCCTTCTGAGTCTCTCTGTGCTTGCCATGAGACTCCGGTATCGCTTGCCTGACCGCAGCAGTTCAAAGAGGCAGTTGTTTGGGTGGCTGGGGTCTTAGATTATTCTCTTAGCCTTACCCATGCAGCGCTTGTTGTAAATGTCTTGGAGAGTGGGAAGCCCCCCTCCAATTGTGCGTTCGGCTGAACGGGCCACTCTCTGTAGTCTGCTACGGTCTTGTGCAGTGCTATTTTTTTAGGTACGAAATGGATTCTGATTTCACCATTTCCACATAACAAGCATATTATTAGATGCGTTTTCTAGGTACAAAATTGATCCTAATCTCTTTGTTTTCATCGATTCTGAGGGGGCTGTAGTCCCTGACCCCCGACCTCCTAAAGTCCTAAAGTGTGCCTCATGGTCAGTGTTGGGTGGTAACGTGTTACAGTAATAATATAACCTTTTCACAGTATGAGTAGTGTAGCAAATTAATTCCTCAATTTCAGTAATAACACAGTTACTCAACCGTGCAGCTGTCCGGCTGAGCCTTCCCTGATCCCTTCAAGTGCATCCCACCTTCCATGTGTCCCGAGTCAAACCTGTCCCCTCCTGTCTCCCAAGTCTTTGTATCTCCCTGCATGTCTTTCCCTGCAGACCGAGGCGTCCTCAGTTGTTCCCCAACACACGTTCCAATCTCCCCATCCCTCAGCAGCTGTTCATCTTCTGCTCATCACCCCCTTGTGTATTTACAGTATGTCGTCGACCCTTGTTAGTCAGTGTCTGATCTTCTCCCTACTATGCCTGTTCCTGCCCTGCCTGTTCCTGCCTGTTAGTGTTAGTACTCTAAAACCTGTAGTCAGTGTAATCAGCTAGGCTTTCACCTTATCTGTTTACTTTATTGTTTTGTTCCCGCTTCTTTCATAAGTAAATGTTTTCGTTTTTTTCACCTTCAACCCGCCTCTGTCTCCATCTCCCTTGTCTCCACACTCCTACACCCGTTACAGAGAGGAAGGGACGTCCACTTGTCCTCATACAGCATGGACTGGGGTGAACAAGACATCGCTCCAGACTGACTGTGTATTGACGTTACAATGACAAGATCTACTGTTTCTCTCATGACACATTATTGGTTGTGTGTCAAGATTCAAGATTCAAGAGATTTATTCGTCACATACATACACGAGACATAATAGTGAAATGAAGGTGGCCATGCCTGCTTTGATTGTGCAAAAAATACAAATAATAATAGAATAAAATAGACATGATAAAAAGTACTAAGATAAAATACAATACAATGCTAAGCTTACGAATGAAAGGTAATGAGTCCTATATACACTACTATACAATATACAATACAATATACAGTTATACTATATCTAACTATGCTATACTAGTTATACTAACTATACTATACAAAAACATACAGTTATGTTTTTTTATTCTTTTCTTTTCTTGTGTCTTTGATAATAGCACATGAAAACCATAATCCCTTGCGGATAGGTATTTCTGTCCTAGTTAAATGTTCAGATGACCAAAACATTATTGAGAAATATAATGCAAAACTTGAAATGTGAAAAATGCATGCATACATATTCTAAAACAGACTGTACATTTTGAAACGCTACTGAGATTAAACATAAATGTTCAGAGAGCTAATGTCAATGACAGCATGTCATTGAATTTAATTTAATTAGATTTTGATGTTCTAATGCAGTGGTCCTCACTTAGGATTTGGATGGGAGCCACCTCGGCCAGAACAGGTCACTGCGAGAGCTGCATATAACTGCCTGGCCAGGTCCAAATGGCTGATATTTTCTATAATCCTGTAGCTGGCCTGTCGTCCTGTTCGGACTTTGGGGTTGACACAATTTCTCACTTGGACTAAGTCAAGGGGTCCCTAGACATGAAAAATCATGGAGGTGCTTGTCCGCCACTAGTGCTGCTAGTTTAATCCTATGGGCGCCTTTTCTGAGGATACTTCAGCAAAAATGCTCATGTTATGGCCATGGTCTTCAGATAATCAAAATTACTTTCAACATAACCTTTAAAGTTCACAACCAGCCAGAATGGTCATACGAATATCAGAAATGGATTTCTCCTCCTAGAATCATGCAAAATGGAAGTATTACATGTGTATTTACTCTCGGAAACAAAAAAGTTAGTATATGCAAATTAGTGCATGTTTTATGCCTGTTGTAATGCCTAATTTGCATGTATAAGTATAAACATGTCAGAAAACTTCAAATAAATTTTTTATTTGTTATGTAAGTAATAAACTGGGGAAGTTTCATAGTAATATCTATTCAATATTTAGTTTAGCCTATTCACCCCTAGAGAGTCGAAGGCACACATTTTTTATTTGGCGACTGTGGCCATTTCACCCACTGTGAAAGAGATGCTCAATTGACTAATTGACTAAGGAAGGGAAGCCCTAATATTTCCCATATTGCATATTTTCCTATTTATTAGTAAAGTAAGTAGTTAAGTAAAGGTTAGCAATGTACACAATCCTCAGTACATGGCCCCAAATAACAGATATTTCCAGAACATGTATAACATATAACCTGGCATTCATAGTAATGGTAATACAAACGTGATGCTAATACAAAGATGACATTCCTATACAGTTTTTATTTGGACTTAAATGCCATAATTGCTTGTGGATAAAATTTTATTTTTCCTTCTCCTGTCAAAGTTCTCAATTTCCTGTGAGATACTACATGCTAAAGACTTTAAATGTTGGATTCTGGTAAAGCTGTATGTGCATTGGCTTCACAACTAATATTATCCTAATCGGTGTGACGGGGTAAACATAAAAAGCTATAACTTCCACATCATATTTCTTTACAATGGAAAATATGGATCTTAAAACCATTTAAGGATTCAAAGGCCATTTATTTTTTTATTATCTTTATCTCACTGGGAGAGCGTAACGTGTGGAAGGTCACACTACCTCTCCCAGATCCTTCCCTTGCTGTGAGATACAACAACCACCAAACGCACATAGCACACACATCCACACGCACACACTCACTTTAAACAGACACACTGTAGCACCCACTCCACACACTTTATAGCACACACCCACTTTAAACAAACACACTGTAGCACCCACTCCCCACACTTTATATTTATTGATGAAGGATTGCACTACAACTCGTACACCTTACTGTAAATTGTACCTAAGCTGTACCTCATCCCATTTCTGCTTTGCACTATATAGTACTGTACATTAGTACACTGCATAGTATTGTATATTATATGGTAACTCAGAACATTGTACATATGTCTATACCGAACACTGTGACCTCATTTTCTTCTTCTAAATTACATGCTATACTATGTTATTTGATACTATCTTGTCTAGCACAGTCTCTGGAGCGTAACAGTAAGAAGCATTTTGTATGAAAGTATTCTGTACTTCTGTATGACAACTATTAAAGAAACTTGAAACTTGCAGGCGCCCCGACCGAACTGTAGGGGTCGCTGTTTACAACGACCAGGACCCACCCACGCCGGCTTCCCACCCGCTAACACTGCCAATTGTGTTAGTATGGACGGTCGGCCAAGCCGGAGGCACCACAGCCGGATTCGATCCCACTGGCTCTGTGGTGGTAGACAGACGCTTAGTCCGCTGCGCTACCCGGCCGCCCCCAAAGGGCCATTTCTGTGGTGATTTCGCACCTGGGTAGATCTGGAAGCAGCAAGTGTTCTGCTGATCTAGTAACAGTCCTGAAAAGAGGTCCTGCTGCAGACTTCTTATGCTATAGCAGCGGCATCGGTTTTAATCTAAACTGAGTAATGGCGGTGAGGAAAATAGCTTGCAGATACTGAGGAAAATTCCTACAACATTAAAGAGTAGGTCCACTCTGGTACTCACAGTGAAGATTGTGGGTAATCGCTTGCTTCAGTCTTATCCTGTTTCATTAAAAAGTTGCATTCACCATTAAACTGGAGGACTTTAGATCAATATCCTCAGCTGCAAGAATCCTTTTCCTAGTTATTGACCAACTATGTGTAATAATTTCTGAGGGAGATAATAATTGCATTGTTTCTCAAAGAATCCACAGAAATAGAATACGCCAACTACTTTGTTTTGAATCAGCAAGACACCATACTTAGAAGACTGAAACTTCCAACATGCAAAGCCAGTTCAGAACAGAAAAAAATATTAGCGACCCCTGAGTCTGGCATTAAAAACGTCAGTTGTAGCTTGTGAACTGTGCTGGTATAACGAGTGACACAGAGTACCAATTAGTTGCTTCCCAACTGTGCCGAGATCTCCCTCCCCGACTGATGCTCTTGGTTCTCTCTGGTTGCCCAAAGCACAGGCATTTTCAGAACATAACACATAACATAACTTGTTCAACTTGACTAATAATGGAGACACTTCACAGTAATGTAAATACAAAAGTGATGTTAAAGCCACTGGAAACCTTTTAACTATGTAATTTAGGCTCTTATGTACATACTAGTAAGCATCTAAACAGTATTAGAGATTTGTCTAATTTCCAAATTCCCAAATAATCTTTTTCTAAACGTTCCCGATATTGGATTTGAATTGGGTGTGGTTATGCTTGTGACATTCATTACAAACATTATGCAATTAATTCCATGGACCAATCATAAAAATCCCTCTGCCTCTGGCAAAAAGTGTACTATAGCAAAGCTAATGCTAACTAGGGATGTCCCGATCCGATCACGTGATCGGGATCGGGAATAAAAAAAAATAGATATCGGGAGTAAAAAAATAATAATAATAGTTTTATTTTATTCAACAAACATGACCATGTTCACGTCTTAAACTCATACTGAGTCCTTCGTTTTGGTTTTAAATTACATATCATCATTCATTTATTTATTGTCACACAGAGCAGAAGAATTTGCCAAAACAAACGCATTTCGTTTGATTTACACCGTCGCACGACAGTGACGTATGCCGAAAATAGCAGATCTCACAACGTGTTGCTCCCGCAAGTAAACATGGGCAGGTTATGTCCACCTGATGATTCAGAGCAGCTAGGCAAAATGGGAGTATGTCTATGTTCCCCGGGTCCTATGTTCCCCGGGTTCTATGTTCCCCGCTTTGATTGATTGATTGATTGAAAATTTTAGACCACCAGCCCTGATTCCAAACTCTAACCTTAACCAGTTCGAAAGAGGGCCTAAGCTTAACCGTTTGAAACAAGGCGGACATTAATAATTAATAAAATAATAAAAATTAATAAAATGTTCAATCTATTAATCAATCAAAGCGGGGAACATAGAACCCGGGGAACATAGGACCCGGAGAACATAGGGATGATCCCGGCAAAATGTCAGAAGTTTGGAAGCATTTTAAAATTGAAACCAAAGCCAGTCCAATATAGCCAGTTGCAATGTTTGCAAGGTGGACGTCCCGTGTGCGTTCAACATTATGTGACTAGAGTGAGCAAAGGAATGGGGGACGTCTGGTGCCAAACAGCTGTTTTGAATGCCTCGTTTGAATGAAGAAAGTTCACCTGGATATTGATAACATTCGCTTTGTGAGGATTATTCGTCTGCGTTTCAGACCAAAATGGAGCAAATCATTACGTAAGTCGAACACTGTGAATGTATACTAAATGCACAAACAGATTGAAACTTTGAATATTTCTCGTATGGTGAATGTAATGCGAGCCGCCGCGCTCGACTGGGGCTATATGATAGCGTCAATATATGAGCTACCTTGCAGCTAGCATTAGCGTTACCTATGTTAGCTTGCATGGTATCCAACGCTAGCTCGGCAGACAGTAAAGAGATGCTACTGTAATGTATAGCTACGTGCCTAGCTAGCGTTAGCTAAAAGAGCCCTTGCAGTGAATCTTTCATGACTCTGCAAGCTAACTAAGCTTGTGTCGTTCACTAACAAGCTAACTGGCGTGAGGCACTTAGGCTAGGTAACATTAGCTAGCTATTAATAAACCAGCTAACGTTAGCTAGCAATCTTTCTTTACCACAATATAATTTTATGTTCTTTACCTGTAACGTTTTTTCATCAGTCTCTTGTTGTGAAACTGAACTACGATTTAAAATTATTCTAATCTAGTTGACGTGGTCATGATTTAAGAATGGTTGTTGTTGTTTTTGTTGTTGTTGCTACTGCTGCTGTGGATGTGAACGGAGGGGCTTTGTCTCGCTTCGCCAGTTTCTGACAAAAATGCGTCAAATTGGTTACTAATGTGAAAGATCGGATCGGGAAAGATCGGTATCGACAGATACTCAAAATCACATGATCGGGATCGGATCGGGAGCAAAAAAACGCGATCGGGACATCCCTAATGCTAACCGTTTCATGTAAGTGCATGGAAAATGCTAAAACACATAGCTTCTTACTCTGGGAGGTGTAGTTAAATAAAAACACAGATTTGGGTGGTCTAACCTATAGGTTGATAGTTAATAGATTAGTTAAGCTTTCTAACCAGTAGTATCCATTTGCTAGATTTTGTAGTTTATTCCATGGCAGCAAAATGTTTTTAAATAGAAAATAAAATGTCACTTGAGCTGAAAGGGAGCTGTCAATCAGCTGTGATCTGATCACGCCTTCAAGACCATTCGGAGAAAAGATCTGGGCAGCCAAATTAGCTGTTTTTGAGCTGGGTTTCATAATAGTTATAAACATCTTTTTTATTGATGCGTTGGTGGATGCTTAAAGGAACATGCCAACTTTTTGGGAAATTAGCTTATTTGCCATCTATCCTGGAGTTAGACAAGCAGATACATATCCTTTTCTTCTCTGTGCATGCATTAGGCTTAGGGAACAGCCACACCATTAGCCTAGCTTAGCGTCATTCACTGGAAGTAGGTGTGCCATTGTAGCATGTTCATAAATATTTTTTGCAGAACAACTGCTGCCTGGGCGCATTTCATCACCTCAAAAGCCCTGTTTTTCAAAAAGCAACAGGGCTTTTGAGGGCTAATTTCCCCAAAAGTTGGCGTGTTCCTTTAACTCATTCAGCGCTGGCCATTTTCCTCATCCTGTTCTAGCTAGGCCACGCTTTAAAAGATAGGAGTGCGTCACCTTGTTTGTAGAGCTATATATACATTCTATATTAATTATGGATACAATACTATGGTCATTTGACAGTAACTATCTTCTGTCCAAGATGCAAACAAATATTTAAAAAAATTATAAATACGTTTGCGCGTTATCCCGTGGTGAATATGAGTATAGTTTCGGAGTGATCGGGGCTAATTCCTGGAGAGCTGAGTTATAGGGCCCTACGTGAATTCTACTAAAAGCATTGGCGTTTCATCCCTGGACACGCTACTATTTCCAAATCAAATGTATATAATAGGTATTATGTTTCATCCTGAATGCATGAAAGGGGGGGGGGGGTCGTTTCTGATGCTTTGATTGCCAGTAACGGCATTCGTTGTGAACCCCACACACGCTGATCAGCTGGATCGATATGAAAACATTGTACGATCAAGCTGGAATGGACGTCAGATAGTCCTTACCTTTGATCGGGCGTATTCCAAAAAGAATATTCCAATTGTCTGCTCGCGATTTCCAGTATTGGTGTCCATCTGGTCCCGGACATAATTTGGCACAACTTATGAATTGAGTGTGCTAGATGCGTTTCGAAGTGGTCGGATAAAGCGATCTACTTGGCTCCGTCTAAATTCAGCACCCAACGGGTTTAAACTAAACACACGGTCTGGAACAGGGTTTACTGCACTCTCGATACTGCCACCTAGTAGGATCTGGCCGGCACTGCACCCTTGGGTCCCAGTATGCCTTTTAACGGCAACATACAAGTCTGTGACATTGAATAGAATATTAATTAAATAACGTATATAGACGTTGTTGGCACAGATTGTGTTAATATGACACTCAAGTTTGATATGATTTATACATTTTACCATCTTGTAGGATCCGGAGTTCACATGCCGTTCCGCCGCACAGCGTTGGGGTGCTGCAGCTCATTTGCATTTAAAACTATAAAGACAAACACAGCGTGTTGAGAACAGGATTGAAACAGAAGGGTATCGAGGCATGTTTTGGGGACCTCAGAGATGTATATTAACTTGTTGAAAAGGAGTATAATATATTACCTTTAATATAAATATGATTCCTATCCATGCCACTTGTGGATATCATATTATTTGTCCTTATCCTGTCACAGTTCTGAATTTCCTGTGAGATGCTAAATGCTAAAGACAAAAACATTTGATTCCGATAAAGCTGTATGTGCATTGGCTTCACAACTAATAGTATCCTAATTGGTGTGATGGGGTAAAAATAAAAAGCTATAACTTCCATCATGGGTTGTAACAGTTCAACAAATTGTAATACACACGCTTTTGGAGACAATGACTAAATTACTCACAGTTGTCGCTCACTGCGGTCAAAATGACAACACAATATTTCTTTACAAGGGAAAATATGGATCTTAAAACCACTTACAGGGGGGGGAATTGAAAGGGCCATTTCTGTGGTGATCTGGAAGCAGCAAGCATTCTGCTGAGTAACAGTCCTGAAAAGAGTCCTTTTCCAATTTGATTGCATAGCACTGCTGCAGACTTGTTACGCTATAGCAGCGGCATCGGTTTTAATCTAAACTAAATAATGATGGTGGGGAAAATAGCTTGCTGTGGTAAAGGCAGATACTGAGGAAGATCCCTGGTCATTGCATTAGTGAGGCCTACTGGTCGGTCGGGTGCCTGTTCAGCAGGGAGGGGATCTGGGGGAGATAGCGTGAACCTCTCTGTCATGTGAAAACAAGCAGCTGGTGAATCGGAAACATAGTGGTACACTACACCCTCCTCAGACCAACAGTAGGACAGCACAATGGCCATGATACACATGAGGAATTGCAATAACGATTAAGTTAGGGAGAAAATGGGAGAAAAATCCACTTTGGTACTGACAGTGAAGATTGTGGATAATCGCTTACTTCAGCCTTATCATGTTTCGTTAAAAAGTTGCATTCAACATTTAACTACAGGACTTAAGATCACTTTCCTAGGTATTGACCTTTTACTATGTGCAATACCTTTTGAGGGAGAGAATAATTGCATTGAACACTTTCTCAACTATTTTGTTTTGAATCGGCAGGAAACCACACTTAGAAGAAGACTGAAACCTACAACTTACAAAGCCATTTCAGAACATTAATTATTAGGGACCCTCAAGTCTGTCATTAAAAACATGTAGCTCATGGACCGCTGGTATCACAAGTGACACAGAGTACCAATTAGTTGCTTCCCAACTGTGCCGAGACCTCCCTCCCTGACTGTGCTGACGCTCCTATTGGTTCCCTCTGGTTGCTGCTGCTTCACGCTTGGCTTCACACATAGCATATTTCGATCACCTTGTGTGCTGCCACTGCAACCGCACGGCCCCAGCAACAGGTCAGCCACTCTGTGAGGACTGCTGCCTTATATGCACAGGCTCAGCAAGGCACTTAGTATGTGTACAATCAGTACACAATCGTACACGTCAGCAGTTTCCTTCAAAAGGTCCCATATCATATAAAACACGTTTATATAGGTGTTTGAGGTCCCCTAAACATGTCTTTGAAGATTTTAGCTGGGGGGAAAAACACTCAGATAATGCATTCTAGCATGCCTCTGTTCCCCTCTCTCTCTACCCTTCTAGTCCTGTTCTCAACGGGCTGTTTCTGTGTCCGTTATGAGTGGTTACCCACTTTTATCGTACAAATGCAATCATTATTGTCCATCTAGCAAAGGTGTATGAGCCTGTACCGTTGAACGAAATTCAGACCATACTGTCAAACTAGACATCAAATATGACCCAATTCCAAACCGTTTCAAGGAACCACTTCCCAGATGGTTCTGTACAACACACCCTCTGGTGGGGCAGGTAACCACTTCCCAGATGGTTCTGTACAACACACCCTCTGGTGGGGCAGGTAACCACTTCCCAGATGGTTCTGTACAACACACCCTCTGGTGGGGCAGGTAACCACTTCCCAGATGGTTCTGTACAACACACCCTCTGGTGGGGCATGTAACCACTTCCCAGATGGTTCTGTGCAGCACACCCTCTGGTGGGGCATGTAACCACTTCCCAGATGGTTCTGTGCAGCACACCCTCTGGTGGGGCAGGTAACCACTTCCCAGATGGTTCTGTACAACACACCCTCTGGTGGGGCATGTAACCACTTCCCAGATGGTTCTGTGCAGCACACCCTCTGGTGGGGCAGGTAACCACTTCCCAGATGGTTCTGTACATTACACACCCTCTGGTGGGGCAGGTAACCACTTCCCAGATGGTTCTGTGCAGCACACCCTCTGGTGGGGCATGTAACCACTTCCCAGATGGTTCTGTGCAGCACACCCTCTGGTGGGGCAGGTAACCACTTCCCAGATGGTTCTGTACAACACACCCTCTGGTGGGGCATGTAACCACTTCCCAGATGGTTCTGTGCAGCACACCCTCTGGTGGGGCAGGTAACCACTTCCCAGATGGTTCTGTACATTACACACCCTCTGGTGGGGCAGGTAACCACTTCCCAGATGGTTCTGTACAACACACCCTCTGGTGGGGCAGGTAACCACTTCCCAGATGGTTCTGTGCAGCACACCCTCTGGTGGGGCAGGTAACCACTTCCCAGATGGTTCTGTGCAGCACACCCTCTGGTGGGACAGGTAACCACTTCCCAGATGGTTCTGTGCAGCACACCCTCTGGTGGGGCAGGTAACCACTTCCCAGATGGTTCTGTGCAGCACACCCTCTGGTGGGGCAGGTAACCACTTCCCAGATGGTTCTGTGCAGCACACCCTCTGGTGGGGCAGGTAACCACTTCCCAGATGGTGTACAACACACCCTCTGGTGGGGCAGGTAACCACTTCCAGATGGTTCTGTACAACACACCCTCTGGTGGGGCAGGTAACCACTTCCAGATGGTTCTGTACAACACACCCTCTGGTGGGGCAGGTAACGTTTCTTTCCCTACACTATACTTCCTAAAATCTAGTTGCACTATTTACAAACGTTGGACCCAAATACCCAAATGTTTGAGGTTACATTTCATGGTTTTATGAACGAACATTTTACAATGTTAAACTCATGTGCAATTTATTTTGCTAGACAATTATGTCCAGGTTTATATATTTAACGTTAAATGTATTCTAGCAGTGATGGCCGAGGGAGTCGGTAATGTACTTTGTACTTGTGTCTTATTACTGCTGATAACATCCCAATTTCTGCCATGCTATTGTGCATGAAATGTATAGTAAGTTAGCAAATTCCCAAACTCATTACACTTTCACTCTGAATTACATAAACACACACACACAAACACACACACACACACACACACACACACACACACACACACACACACACACACACACACACACACACACACACTCTATCACATCTTGGTTTCTCGCAGGTAATGCACGGTTCAAGCTCTTGTTTAGTAAATCATTTTCATGCAAATTTCTATCCAACTTTATTATTAAAATTCTATTCAAACTTGGTGGCTAAGTGGCGCAGTGGGCAAGGCGCTCGCAACTAACGCAGGATATGCTGGGTTCGAGCCCAGCTCTCGGCGTTGCTTCCGGCTTGGCTGGTCGTTCATACTAATACAATTGGCAGTATTAGGGGGTGGGAAGCTGGTGGGTGGGGATCGGACGTTGTGCACAGCAACTCCTACAGGTCGGTTGGTGCGCCTGTACAGCAGAATCAGGAAGTATCGGGGGCAGCGTGAGCCTCCCACGCGTTACTCCTCGCTGCTGAGAGATCGCGCTGTGCAGGTGAAAAGATGAGACAGCTGCCTCCTCGTGTACCGGAGGGGACACGTGATGCAAGGCTTCGTCCACATTGCAGCCGACCAGTGGGAGGCATGGTCTAACAACGTTCGAGACAGGGGAGGGTAGAATTGGATAATACGAAATTGGGATGGGAGAAAAATAGAAAATGGGGAGAAAAAGTGGATACAAAAAAAATATGTCTATTCAAACTTCAAAAAGATACAGTAGTAGAGTACGTTCAGAGAAAATTAAAAGTATATTGATGACGTGGTAGCAGATAATGATTCTCTAAGATATGGACTGTGGATCAATGTAGAGTCAACTCCCTTTGGGGAATATATATATATATATATATATATATATGATTATTATTATTAATATTATTGTTCATTCTGGTGCTACTCAAGAGAGGAGGCTGTGACCTTCAGGTTTTATACCCAAGGACAGACCTATGATGACATGTCAGATTTGGCAACAACACCGATTTGTGTGTGGTGTGTGTAAATAAGTGTGTAAGTAGTAAGTGAGTGTGTCTATGTTTGTGTGTAAGTAAAATAGTGTGTTATCTGTGTGTCCATCAACATGTACATGTAGAGAAAATACACAAACATGAGGCAGGTTGCCTGCCCACTAACCCAAAAGTTAATCCGCCAGCACAGACAAGAGGGTGACTTGCTATTACATCTACAGTGCTCACCATCTCTGCCTAAGTGCCCTTGAGCAAGGCACAGACCCCCAAATTGTTCCAGGGGCACTCCAGGGACCCTGCACTGTCTCTGACCTCTCTGATAATAACAGGGCTGATGAAATGCATACTGTATGTGTGGGGGACTGTGTGTATGTATGTGTGTAACCAGGTGGAATATGCGAAAGGACAAATTCCAGTTAATAAATTCCAAGTAATCTTCTTCTTCTATAAAACATAACTTCCTGACTCATCTGAAGTGTGAAAACTCAGTAGTCAAAGTAGTACTGTAGTGTTATACTGTCTGAGCCACTGAACACCCTCCAATGTACTGGTTTGTGTTTTGCACTGTATACCGTTCACGTAAATACATGTTCCCTGCAAAGGTATTCTGGCCATTACCACCCACGTCATTTGAGTAAAGCGAAAGCACTATTATCCCCCCCCCTCCACCATTCAACCCACCCACACACACCCACACACACACACACACACACACACACACACACACACACACACACACACACACACACACACACACACACACACACACACACACACACACACACACACACACACACACACACACACACACACACACATCCATACATAACCACAAATGTCTGTTGCTAAGCAGCATATTGCTTTGTGTTTAAGCTAACATGGCCTTGTCGACCACACACACACACACACACACGCACACGCACACGCACACGCACACACAGACACAGACACAGACACACACACACACACACACACACACACACACACACACACACACACACACACACACACACACACACACACACACTCTCCGGAGAGGCACCGATAATATAGCTAGAGTACATCTTGCTCAATCTGAACGACGCTACAATCAACCTGGGGCCGTGAGTCACCCACCGTCACTGACATTACTTCTGATGATGATGATGAGGTGTGACTCCTTTCAAGGGACATAATACGAGGAAACCTGAACATATGGGCGCATAATTATTGAGATAATGAGCATGATGACCTAACTGGATGTTCAAAAACACTAGCCTAAGTAACATAAAGGAGAGAGAGAGAGAGAGAGAGAGAGAGAGAGAGAGAGAGAGAGAGAGAGAGAGAGAGAGAGAGAGAGAGAGAGAGAGAAGAGAGAGAGAGAGAGAGAGAGAGAGAGAGAGAGAGAGAGAGATAGACTTATTTTCCTTTGACAATCAGCTGACAAGTCGTAGTGATGAAAAGCACTCACATAACAACACTGCATCCATTTCTCACCCTCTTAGAAACACATCA
Source organism: Notolepis coatsorum (assembly GCF_963971535.1). NCBI lineage: Eukaryota > Metazoa > Chordata > Actinopteri > Aulopiformes > Paralepididae > Notolepis > Notolepis coatsorum. The sequence continues at coordinate 54,732,009 of NC_140172.1, read as the reverse complement.
CTAGGTGCAAATCCCCGGGCGACGATGCAAGACACATACTTCACATATTCGGGTATCAAGGCAAAACAGCAACATTGTGACAGATGATGAGTGTCCCCTGGGCCAAAGCATAAACAACCCGCCCCCGGAGTGGAGTGGAAGCTGCCCGGCCGGTGCCGATTCATCAGAGGAGCGATCTGCTTCTGCTCCGTCAGAACTTGGCTCTCGAGGGAGATGACTTAAAAGATGCCGGGGAGGAGAAGTGTTACTCGGGGGGCGAGGATGAATGAGATAAGAGGATCTGCTGCATGTGTCGCTTAATGAGAGAGAGACAGAGGGCTTCATGAGATGCCCCTCTGCGTAGGCGCTGGGGGTCAAACCACCAGGATCAGCTCTCCAGGAGGCATGTGTCTGTCCCCCCCCCCCCCCCCTCTCAAATGAGGCAGAAAGGACGCAACACATTTCCATAAATTAATTGCAAACGAAATGGACTAAAAAGTCCATTCTGTTATACACAAATACAGTCAGCAAATCTACAGGTGATTTCAGAAGTAGTAACTACTAGAATACACTGTATCGTGAATAAATAGTATGCATTGAGTATAACAACTTGTATGTTGTATGAGAAACTAACAAAAATTGATGTGTTTTTCTTCTTTTTTAAAACAGCAAGCTCAGCACAACATCTACTTTTCCCCCCAGATCTGGATCTATTCAGTATTCTCCTACCACTTGTCACCGTTGTCGGCCAAAGTAAATCATAAAACATGTCCTACCTTCTCCTTCAGCATCTTGGCTCTTCTGGTATTCTCTACGAGCCGCCTCCCTAGCTTCTTAGCGTACCAGATAGAGGCAAACATACTGTAGCGACAGGTACAAAAAGAAAAAGATCTATTCACTCAGGTCTGGACTGAGGAGCCACAGAATCTTGCTTCAGACCGAGACTGTCTCTTATCGGTGTAATCCACAGATAGTGTGAGGAGGAGAGAGCCCAGTCACACAGCAAGGGGGAGGAGAGACTGAGAGAGAAGGAGAGAGAGAGAGAGTCAGTGTGTTTGTTAGAGAGGGAGAGAGAAACAGAGAGAAGGAAAGAGAGAGAAAGAAAATAGAGAGAATGTATGTGTGTGTGTGTGTGTGAGAGAGAGAGGTTAAAAGAGAGAGAGATAGAGAAAGAGAGGGAGAGGTTGAGAGAGAGAGAGAAAGAGGTTAAGAGAGAGAGATATAGAGAGGTTAAGAGAGAGAGAGGTTAAGAGAGAGAGAGAGAGAGCGACAGCGAGGGAGAGCCGAGGGGAAACAGCGTTGTCAGCACCATGCTATTCTAGCCTGGTAAGAGGCTGTCTGCAGCCCCTGCCTCCAGGGGAAGCCTCCTCTCCCAACACCAACCAACCTATCCCCAGTCTGCAACACTCACTAGATCATCCTGAGGCCAGCCACACACACACACAGGGGCAACACAGAAGCTAAATCAAGTCGCTGCCTTCCAGCGATGGCATGTTTCTCAGGCATGCAGCTTTGGTGGGGCTGGGGGGTTGTAAACAACAACAGTGAACGACAGTAACTTTTCAGGTACCTCTCTAGCTTCAAACTGTGTCCCAGGGATATAAAATAAATAAATAAAAGAACAGGAGTGGTTCTTGTATAGTAAATAGATGGATATAGCAAGATAGCATAAGGATATATAGTATAACTGTATATTGTATAGTATTGTATAGTAGTGTACATAAGACCCAGCTATCACTGTATTGCACAGGACCTTAGCATGTCTCTGTTATGTCTCATTCTATGTCTTATTCTTATTTTTATTACTTGTATTATTGCACAATCGCTGCAGGCATGACCACCCGCATTTCACTGTATGCTTGTATGCCGTGACAAATAAAACTCTTGACTTGTCTTGACTTGACACTCTTCTCTATACATTTTAATTTTAATTCAAGTTGTTCACCCAACACTGCATAGTGCACCTTCAACATGTGTCTTCCCACATGTTTTAAAAGAGACTGATGATAAAAACAAGCAAATGTGTGCTAATGATTACAATTCTGAGAACTAAACATTTTAACAATGGTTGTAACTGGTCATTGAAAGCTACCAGTAATAAGAGTATAATTGACCATAATCACACAGCAGTCATTTCACTCTTACTGTATGTGATGCTCAGGTTGGGATTCCCCCATGGTTGTCTTATGTCATGCTCAGAAAGGAAAGGAATCCCAGCCTGAACATTATGTAAAAGCAAAATGGCCACCTTGTGAATATGGTCAATAGAAGAGAAAGAGTCAGAATGAGTGATCTGGTGCAGTCGGATGCTACTGCAGCGACTGGTACAGCATACCGTTTTTGTCGAGTGCAAAGAGCATAAGTTAAGGATGTGTTTCATTAGCGTGCCAGGCGCTCATAACAGGGCTTATTAACACCCCCGCTCCTATGCATCACGTCGCTCTCGGCCTCATATATCTCGCACACTCAGAGAACATACACTCTGCAATATTACCTCTTGGCTTTATTTCAAAATCCTGCTGATCGATTGGCTGATTTACTTTACACTGGAACAAGTGGGCTAACCCCCCCCCCCCCCCCCCCGGAACTGTCCGTCCCAGTGTGTGTGTGTGTGAGAGAGAGAGGAGAGAGAGAGAGAGAGAGAGGGAGAGGGAGAGATAGAGAGAAAAAGAGAGAGGGAGAGAGAGAGAGAGAGTGGGTGTGTGCGTTGTGTGTGGGCTGACAGTGTGTTCGTGACCAACCCTATATCACTTCAGAGAACATTGTGAGCCCGGCCCCTCTGCACCAGAGAGGATGACACAATACAGGACTAGAACAATGCTGAACTGTGGGCTTTTTGAAAATGACGTTGCTTTATTGCATTCCTCTGTTCCAATGCTTCTGTTTCTCAAGCACCAAACGTCTCCAATAGTCACTATCTTCACTGTTATGTAAATATAAAAATCACTACCATAAAGGAACAAGAACACACAGTGTCATAGACGCAAAGCATTCTCGCATTGATTGAACTGGTCTTACACAAAGTGCCATGCCCTTGAGCCACCAACAGGGGCAGATTCGCTAAGTGTGAATGAATGAGTGAACGAGTGAGCGAGTTAGTGACATTGCCAGTTATAGAGGTGCTTTGCATGTAAAAAGAGATCAGAGTTTGTACTTAGTAGGTCCTTTTATCAGGTTTTAACCACTTAATGTTATGCGCATGGGCCGTCACATGTTGCAACACATTTTACAGCCGTCTGTCACGCTGTGTTATTGTCTATCAACCAACACATTGGTTGAAAACTAAAATGGCCGCTGTTTGATTGTCACACCGCTTGACCTATTACGTGCTTCCAATCTGCTTCCAAACAGCCAACAAGTGTCAGTTTCAATAAAGTGAAAAAGTTAAACCTCTGGTTTCGCCTCTCAATGGGCCTCATTCAACAATACTCTCTTATTATTTTTCTTATATTCTTGCTTACCTGTCTGTTAACTCATTCTGTGCCAAAAACGGAAAAATACATGTTTGCTCGACAAGCATTGAGTGCCAAAAACTATTTTTGATCGTTTGATCTTTTTACTTTGATCCCCGCTCTACAGACTTGCCCGGAGCGATCTGCATCACGTTGGCACATCCACATACACTAGAACTGCAATGCCGATCGGCTATCACCAGGTGGCAGTATCATCTGTGTCTGAACTGGAATGGCTTGGTGTTGATACGCGGCCTCCTCTTTTAATTTTTTCTTGGTAGGGGCCCCTCCTCCTGCTTGAACATAGATTCACATTGATCGCCTCGAAATTCCGTTGCCTAAGCGTATTTTACCATCGAAACGTGTATAGACATATACACTGGTAATCGCGATGGCGATGCGATCACTTGGAATTAATGTTCTTGGAATACCTTCTGGCTAAGGTAAGGTATATTCTACAGATAAAGCCGTGAAAAGTCCTGGAACCACTGTTTGGGGACCGTTTGGGCACCGTATCAACGGTAACAATGACCAGCGGGGGCGCTCTCATACAGCTGGTGACAACGCATTCACAATGCTCCCGCATTCAGTTCGATTACAGCTGGTGACTTCATTCATACAGGATGCTACAACGTCCTACAGTACTGTATGTCTACAGACTGTATGAATTAATGTTGCTGAATTAAAGAATGATTAAGTTAAACGTGTCAAAACAGAACAGCAGCCTGGGTTCCTAATTAATTCCAACGATGTGATATCACCGTGCGCGCATCGCGGCAAAGCGTCCATGAAAACTAAAGGCTTCATCTGTATGTCTATTTGACCGAATCTGAAACGTGTTTTTCTAACGATCACAGTTATGTGTTTCACCGGACGAAAAACATGCTCGGCAAACACGATCACAGTTTTGAGTTAAAACGACCACCCCCCTGATGAGTTTGTCAAGGTATGTTATATACCTTTTATTTGGGAGTATTTGGGGTTTCAGGGGATCAACCAGACAGGTTTGGGCTTATTGCATATAACACGTTTTATCTCGCGTTCTACGGAAAAAGACTGGATTATCTTGGAAATGCGCGATGCGCAGCCTTAGCGCACATCCGACCGCACACACACACACACACACACACACATTTGAATACTTTATTTGGTTCCACAAATTATGTTACATAAACAGGGAATCAAATATATCGGGGCGGGATCGATTGCCTTTGATTTGCGGTGTTGCCAGAGGTATGCCAGCTTGTTCCTGGAAACGTTTCTTTGCTGCTTTCTGTCCCGGAGGCGTGTATGCTTTTACCAACGCAGTTGTGTTTCCGGGTTCCCGTTTTGCACTCTGATTGGCCGCTGAAGCACGCCCCCCGAGTGACGCGTGAACAGCTGTTTCCGCGCTACACGACTGCCGTCTTGTCACTCACTTCAATGACAGAGCTCTCATATTTGCGAATGCATAAACTATATCTTAAATTATGTCTATGTGTCTAATATGGCCGTTGCTTATCAATGACTTGTTGGCAGTCAACATTGTCGAAACGGATTGTTTTTTAATCGGTTCATTTTTACGGATTGTTTTTTAATCGGTTCATTTCCGTTTTATACCATTTTGAAAAACGCTACACGCGTACAGTACAGTACGCGTACAGTACAGCTCAATACATACAATTGTTAAAGGGATGCAGACCAGAGAAAGACTTTCGTCTTGTTTACATCAGGGTCCCCCATTTTCAATTCATCATAATAAGCGTGACTTTATATGTGCGCTAAAGTTCGCGTTTAAAGTGCTTAGAAATGCCGGTTCATTCATGCTTTGAGGCACGCTTCCTGACAGGATTTTATAATATTGTATTTTATAATATTGTAGCTTGACAACGCTCTTAGCTGAGAGTCAAGAAACGACGCTCTCAGCCGTCTATGCAGCATCACTTTTCACATCAAAACAAAAGTAGAACTGTAATGTGGAGTGGACTTAAACAAATGGGGGACCCTGATGTAAACAAGATGAAAGTCTTTCTCTGGTCTGCATCCCCTTAACAATGGTCATATTGTGTTAAGCCATACCCTCTCTAAATATTTGGGCTTGATCTTTGGGCTCTATTTTCATGCCAGTGTAGCTGTCGGGGGGGGGGGGGGGTTAATACTAGCTAGTGCAGTACAATTTTGGTATTAATTTTGGCTAAGCGCAGACACAGGTGATCAGGGCTGTTTTAGTGACAGTAGTCTGGGCAGACAGTCACTGGTGATCAGGGCTGTTTTAGTGACAGTAGTCTGGGCAGACAGTCACTGATGATCAGGGCTGTTTTAGTGACAGTAGTCTGGGCAGACAGGGCTGTTTTAGTGACAGTAGTCTGGGCAGACACTGGTGATCAGGGCTGTTTTAGTGACAGTAGTCTGGGCAGACACTGGTGATCAGGGCTGTTTTAGTGACAGTAGTCTGGGCAGACAGTGGTGATCAGGGCTGTTTTAGTGACAGTAGTCTGGGCATACAGTGGTGATCAGGGCTGTTTTAGTGACAGTAGTCTGGGCATACAGTGGTGATCAGGGCTGTTTTAGTGACAGTAGTCTGGGCAGACAGTGGTGATCAGGGCTGTTTTAGTGACAGTAGTCTGGGCATACAGTGGTGATCAGGGCTGTTTTAGTGACAGTAGTCTGGGCAGACACTGGTGATCAGGGCTGTTTTAGTGACAGTCGTCTGGGCAGACACTGGTGATCAGGGCTGTTTTAGTGACAGTAGTCTGGGCAGAATCGACAAGCTGTTTATTATCAATGTTAGACTTTCATTCCACTTTGAAGTAAATCCATCAACTGAATGGAACCTTCTAATCAGTTAATCACAACAAGCTACGTAAGCTTTACACTTGGTTATTGAATTCATGTGTGGATCAGAATCAATCAATACCATTATTATGCATGGAAAACGTCACGGCGACCCGCATTCCATAACAGGCATTCAACCTAAGATAATCGAATGCACCGTGAGGACCGAGGAGAGTGACATGACTAAATAGTAGACTAGTCCTGCATTGTAGAGAAATCTAATTAAAAGTTGTATAGGGTTGCGCCGTCTTCTGAATCTATGATAACCTTTGCAGCGGAGCACAGAGGCAGGAGCACATTGCTCGTATAAAAAAAAATAAAAATCTAGCAAGGCAACCCGAGTCTTCCTCAGGGTCGTGCTGGGCTGACTGTGAAAAAGACTGTCAAACATCAGATCTGGATCATCATAGGCTTACTGTGCTGGCTGGAAAATATTTATATAGGCCGTATATAATTACGCAAACATTGTCTTTGGCGTGTGGAGGAGTGATGGGAGACACGTTACATTTTGTGAGGGAGGCTGGCCTGTAGAAGAATGATCTGCGTGCTGCTTCCTATCAAACCTCTTGCTGGGTGGGTCAGTGGAGGTCATGGATTGCTCTTAAATATGATAAATCAATGAATGCTAATTTCAATAGGCTATGGACCACACGTGTATGACACCAAAATAAATGATCCATTCATTCATAATGGAATGGCAGCAGTGGAGCCTAATATATAATTATCTACATGCACATGTTGCCATTGGATCTCTTTGGCCTTGGCTGGAGTTAGTCTGATGTAGCCAGGCACATATTAAAGTGAACAAATCTCCAGCCTGCGGTGGCAACCACCGGAAAGGACCGCAACAAATGGTGCATTTATATAGAGCTTTTATTTGCAATTCTCCTCACATTCCCTCACACATTCACACACAAACGGTGGAGGCAACCATACAAGGTGCCAACCTGCTCATCAGGAGCAATTTCGGGTTAAGCGTCTTGCTCAAGGACACTTCGACACGCTGTCCGGGAGGAGCAGGAATCGAAACCAGGAACCTTCCGATCACCAGACGACTGCTCTACCTCCCGAGCCACCCACAATAAACACTCAACAGAGGACAATGAAATGGCCATCAAGTTCAACACTGCCTATAACATAGCGGAGTGATATCAGAAACTGATATCAGACACTGGTGACTAAATTGCCTCCGCCCCCTACCTATTATTTATGATAGATGGTGCCACCGACGTCGCCTCCAAAGAATGTGAGATTGTCTGCCTGTGTCATTGATGGAAGACCATCCAGCCAATATCCTAATTGGCCATACTGAGGTTGAATACGCCCATGCAGAAGGTAAGGGGTTAAGGGGTGTATGTGTGTATGTCTCATTTCTATTTCTATATAATGATAATGATAATTAAAAATGCTCTATAAGTTGATAAATCTTTTTTTTTTTTTTTAAAGGGGTACAACTAATTCATGTGCTGGTGCGACCAACTGAGAAAGTTGGTAGCAATGAAAAGGTTTGTGTGGTTATTAAAAAAATACAAAATGGTGTAAAGTGTAATATTTGATGTGATGCGTTGTCATACCAATATCTATCATTGTGCCAAATTGTCTCTATCATGTACTGTACCATACCATGGTAAACACATTCATATCTGAGATAATGATCACGCACATGCAGAAATACTGTAAGGTGCAGGACAAAAGCAAGAACAAAATGAAACAGCTTACCTATTTTCAAGCAATTCGATGTGTAAATATATTACTTATGCCTATAACATAACGTACATTATACAACGGCATGCAAATGTCTCGATTCTGATTGGCTGAAACAGTCCATTTACACGTATGTATCTGTCACAATCCATGCTCCTGGTCCCAGGACCCGCCCACAACCGAATCACATCACTCCGCCGTGCGGATTTCTCGGAAAAAACAAGATGGCGGACAATAATCTTTAACAAATGGATATGTTGATAGCGTCATAATGACTAAATATAAAGCGATTCTGTCACAGCGAATGTCTTAGTCCTTTAAACAATGTTGGATGATGTAATTGATGGGTCATGAGTCATTGTGGAACAAAAGAAAAATCGCGGATTGATTGATTGATTATTTGCAATTTATTTTTAAAGAATTTCTTCCTTGCCCCTGACTGCAGAGCTCACTCACTCGCGTACACTGTCTGGCACACCCACACACACGCACATGCGCATGCACACACACACCCACACACACACACACACACACACACACACGCACACACACACACACACACACACTCCTGTCTGAAACGGCGGAGGACTGAGAGACATAGAAGCAGCTGAGTGCTGCGCTGTTTTAAGTGAGCATGGCCTATTGAATTGATTGATTGATTGATTGATTGATTGATTGATTGCTAATTTTATTACTGTACGCCTGGTTTCTAACTGGTTAAGTTTAGGCCCTCTAAAGTAGGTTTATTGTAAATCTGGTATGTCATAAAGTCTTTCTCTGGTCTGCATCCCCTTAACACTTTCCGTGCCACTCATGAGATTTCTCGTGTTTTTTTATAGGTGGTTGAAAGCCACTCACGAGATTTCTCGGATTTTTTTTTTTTTTTTTTTAGCGATCTGAAAAATTATTGCATCACCCGAGCCTACCCGAGTATAGCCGAGCGGCGCCGGCGATCACTGTGGAAAAAAGCGCCCCCTGTCGTCTCCCAGATGACATAAGTGATTTTGGAATGGACTCAATGAAAATGAATGGGGAAAAAAATCCGGTACTCCACATTTTCCAGTTCACTGATCCAGCCGGGGTTACCACAGTTCATTCTGGAACCTCAGATCCCCGCTGATCATGGAGTTCTACAGTATCGCGTTGGATCCATACACATATCGATTTTTTCGAATGGTGATCAGGAATTGGAATATACCAGTTGGATACCATCTGATGTCAGGTAAGGACTCTATGTTATCAGTGTTAGGATAATCAGAGTAAGTTTGATGAAGTTATAAGCTGTTTTGTGAAATGTCTTCTTTCGGTTTCACTGTAAAAGTCCGTGAGGAAATCAACGGAGCGATTATCCGTGCGCGGCCGTAATGTGCTTGCGTGCACGTATAATATTGATCATCTAGCGTTTATTTGAAAACGATTCATAAAAAGGCCGACGAATATCAACGTTGTGGAATATTCCACTAAAAGACGATTTTCATAGAATGCTCCAGAATGAGCTGTTTTTTATATCAAAACGGGGGCTTTTCTAACTGCTCTGAAACGGAAACGACGCGATAAAAAAACAATCTGCCTTGACAGCACTGACTGGAAAATAGTCTTTGATAATGCGATGGGCAGATTAGACACATAATTTAAAACATAGATTAGGCGATATTAACGTTAACATTGGCGCCGATGGTGGCATTCAGCCGGTAAAAAGGAAAACCAGGCGTGGCGCTCAAAGTGTTAACAATTGTGTGTATTGAGCCGTACTGTATTGTACTTATTCTGCATCTGGTAATAAAATGTTCAATCAATCATTCCAATAACACACAGTTGGATGTGTTAGTTTGTTGGATCCGTTGGATGCACTTCCGAGCTGCTTCCACATGGAGGCAACTTGTCTTTTTTGTTGTTGTGGGAACTACTTTTTCTGGCGGATGGTTTTTTCAATAAATCTTCGATTAATGTGTTTATTGTATAGCAATAAGGTTGGATGAATGTGGCAGTTGTATAAAAGCATTACACCACTTGCAGTCGTGATTTGTGAAAAATAAACCATGCCTAGGGGGGTCTAACGACCACCCCTAGGCATGGTTTATTGTTCACAAACCACTCCTGCGCGTGATGTAATGCTTAATTAGTACAGGCGTAGTTTAAGCGAGATCGGGCTGTCCAAGGACATGTTTTCAATGTTCATGATTTCAGAGAAGATCTTAGCATTAGAACATTAGGACATCATTGACCATATTCGCATCACTGTTTTGTATTGATAAGTTATATTGATTGATTGTCATCTACAAATGAGATCTTTTTCCTCATGGTGTCTCTTTCCTCGCAGAGTCAATCAATACATTTGCCCAACGTTACCACACACTCCCCTAAGAGCAACAAATGGTAAATGGTGCATTTATATAGTGCTTTTATCCAAAGCTTTTATCCAGTAAGCTAGAGCATCACACACGAGGAAATTAAGAAAAGCAGTTGGAGCGCGCAAGACAGCGACTCGTCAGATTTTTATAAAAACAGAACAAAAAAAATATTTCTTGATTCAGAACAATAATTGATCATGGATGAACAAAACATTCAATGCGAATGGTTGATTTGAATTTCAATTACTTTTTAAGCACCTTGTTAAAAATAATTCTTTTTTTCAAGCAATTCCAGGCCTTGACTATCTTTTGTAAAAAATCAAGTACTTTAAGCACTTCAAGGACCTTGTGCGACCCCTGTCAAGGATACTTTGACACGCTGCCCAGGAGGAGCCGGAAACAAACCGGGAACCTTCCGATTACCAGACGACGCCCTACCTCCTGAGCCACCGTCCCCCGGGAGACAGAGATGTCACAAACAGCTATGAGGCTTGTGAACGTGCTTTAGCTTAGCTTGACGTTGTCTTTAATATTCTGTCAGGTACTGCTCTGCTATATTTCATATCCCAGATGAATGCCAGCCAGGCCAAGGTTGGTTTCTCCAGGGTACCAGAGTCCTTGTGGTCTGTTGTGGAGTGTGACTGGCTGTCAGGTGGGGTTTGAGGAGGCCGTGGCCATCTGGAGCGAAGGGGCCTGCTATCACTGGGGTCACAGTCAAGTGAAGTGTGGTGATGGAGGAGGCCACACATCACTGTGTGTGTGTGTGTGTGTGTGCATGCGTGTGTATGTATGTTTGTGTGTGTGTGTGTGTGTGTGTGTGTGTGCGTGCATGCATGTGTATGTATGTGTGTTCTTGTACTTCTATCCTTATGAAGACCGCATGTCCCCACAAATGAGCTAATTCCTTGCCTGGCTACCACCCCACACCCAAGAGTAAAACATGTTTACAAACTGGGCAGTATGTTAGTTAGGCAGTGTTCCTGGCTTTAAAAAGCATAACTAATTGTTTAATCAAAGCACATTTATTGCTTGTGTCCCCCTTGTGAAATCACAACAAGCTACAAGTATGCACTGCTTGTTTACAGTAGGCTTCTTAATCTGGAGAACCCTGGTACATATGCCATTTCCCCCCAGCACCTAAATAACATTCCAGACTACCAAATACAAAGACAAGGCAAAAACCCCTTTAAAATATAGTATTGTAGGGTGTGGATAGGGTTTAGCTTCAGGGTTAGAATTAGGGTTAAGGTTAGCCATGTAATTGTATTGGGTTAAGTTAGGGTAAGGGGTTAGGGAATGAATGTAGTCAAAGGAATTTAGTTAATCGTCCCCGCAAGTTTATAAATACAAGAATGTGTTTGTGTCCATGTCCAGACTAATGTATGCGTGGTGGTGAGAGGCAGTCAGCGGGCATAAGCCACCCTTGGCCTTGCAAAGAAGGTCAATCATCGACATTTGCATTCTCTTACACACATTTACTGAGGATGGGAATCACCAGGGGGCTTGTTATCAACACACTTCTGCATATAAGTTAAGCATCAAAAGCAGCAAGTCGAGGAAATGTTGAAATGATGCAGATGGGAAGCAGCTCACAGCTAGAAAGTATGATCTATAACTGATGGTTGTAATGAATTTGCCACTGATGTTTTTATAACTGGTATATTAAACTAGACATACGCTGTCGGGGACCAACAGCAAGGTACCATATTGTCCTGAAGAGTGTTTTGCCGCATATTACACTGGAAAAAGTGTGGTTGTCTGTGTATTTGCGCTTTTAAGATTGGAGATGTTGCAGTAAAGAAAGTTAGACTCTGGAGCGATGTTTAACCCATTTCCCGGTGAGCTAGTATGACATTTTGGTATCAATGGATTACTCACGATTCAAATTATATCAATGACTTTACACTAGCTTAAAAACTGACCTTCAAAAGACAGTGATGTTAATGTATGATCCATTGGTTAATCATTATATGTTTCAGGGGGTGAAAATAAGGCCAAGTTAACCAAGGTCAGGACTGAGGAGGCCTAAAGTCCAGTAGTAGCCTAGTTTAACAAGAAATGTGTATCGCATGTAAACAAGACAATTGAATAAAGAAAAATGCATTCATTCATTATTCATTACCCGTAGAGGGAGAGACTTGTTGATTTTGGTGACCCCATGACCTTTAGCACCACTATAGATTTCTAGCCTGGGTCTGTGGAGACTCTTGTTTATGTCCTCTACTCAGTAAAATGTTGCATGTGAAATGAATGGCAAAGTGGGGACATTGTCAGGCCTTGGCGGAGATCTGCACTCTATTAAGTGCATTCTACTAATTGGTCATTAAATCCACCACAATAGCAAATCTAACAGCATCTGCTTATTTCTTTTCACAATTGGATTTTGCAAGTAATTATCTGCAGGTATTAGTAATTATAATCTCAAAAGCTTGACATGGTCAACCGGTCAACCTGCTCTGCATGCTCTTTAGTAAAAACCAACCGCCCCAGTCACTGCCTGGCCCCCCTCTCTCACTGCCTGCCCCCCCCCTCTCTCTCTCTCTCTCTCTCTCTCTCCTCTCTCTCTTCTCTCTCTCTCTCTCTCTCTCTCTCTCTCTCTCTCTCTCTCTCTCTCTCTCTCTCTCTCTCTCTCTCTCTCTCTCTCTCTCTCTCTCTCTCTCTCTCTCCCTCCCTCCCTCCCTCTCTCTCTCTCTCTCTCTCTCTCTCTCTCTCTCTCTCTCTCTCTCTCTCTCTCTCTCCCTCTCTCTCTCTCTCTCTCTCTCTCTCTCTCTCTCTCTCTCTCTCTCTCTCTCTCTCTCTCTCTCTCTCTCTCTCTCTCTCTCTCTCTCTCTCATTAGTCAGGTATGGAGTTCAGGTGGGCTGCTGTCAGCGGAGCAGCTGATTGACGTCTGTGGGCCGATTACGTCAGTGATATAACCCCGCCTTAGATGTCATGATGCTGCCAGATCGTAACTTCGTGTTTCCCAGTTAGTCGTGTTATTCTGCTCTTGTATAGTTATTTAGTCCGTTGTTCTCTGACCGTGCCTAACCCTTTGTTATAATAATAATAATAATAACTTTATTTGTATAGCACTTTTCATACAGAGGTTGCAGTTCAAAGTGCTTCACAACAGCAAAAAATACAGGCATAAGCGAGCATAAAAAGATAGACAGGTAGAATCACAGTGTTTCACATTAGGATCTAGCATCCCAATAGGCTCTCCGCTTACAGTTTTCAGTAACACAAATAGTAAAAATAGTTTAAAATGATTCAGTTTAAAAATAGTCAAAAAATTATAAAATAGAACGGACATAAAAAATACAGGCATGAGCGAGCATAGCAAGATATGGCAAATCACAGTGTTTCACATTAGGATCTAGCATTGTCCTTCCTTCCTTCCCTGCAGTCCTATTCATGGCTCTTCACCCTGATATCTGACTCTGGATAAACGTGTTCTGACCTCTGCCTGCCTGACTTCTCTCCTTGAGGACCTGTACGCGCTTTGACCCCTGCCTGGCTGACTACCCTACCCTGTAACCTGTGTACCGACCCCTGCCTGGCTGACTACCCTACCCTGTAACCTGTGTACCGACCCCTGCCTGGCTGACTACCCTGTGACCCGTGTACCGACCCCTGCCTGTCTGACTACCCTGTAACCTGTGTACTGACCCCTGCCTGGCTGACTACCCTGTGACCCGTGTACCGACCCCTGCCTGTCTGACTACCCTGTAACCCGTGTACCGACCCCTGCCTGGCTGACTACCCTGTAACCCGTGTACCGACCCCTGCCTGTCTGACTACCCTGTAACCCGTGTACCGACCCCTGCCTGGCTGACTACCCTGTAACCCGTGTACCGACCCCTGCCTGGCTGACTACCCTGTAACCCGTGTACCGACCCCTGCCTGGCTGACTACCCTGTAACCCGTGTACCGACCCCTGCCTGGCTGACTACCCTGTAACCCGTGTACCGACCCCTTGCCTGTCTGACTATCCTGCCCCGCACAGACGCTCCCTGGACTGTACGAGAGACCCATTACGTTATCGACCCCTGCCTGTCAGACTGTCCTGTTCCGCACACGGCCCCTGGACTGTACGTGTGTCTCCTCCGTGTAAATCGACCTCTGCCTGGATACCTGTCGTTACTGTTGTATTAAATATACCCATACCGGGTTTTAACAAGACCTGTCTGCCGTTTCTCTTTGTTTGCATATTGGGTTCAATATGCCTAGTCGTGACACCAACATTCAAATGACGATTATCAAACTCATGGTATGTACTTAAAGATACTACAATTTGGAATTTATTAATTTATGAATCTAAAATGTTTGGATATGTTCACAGTATGTTTTTTCATGTAGGATTTGGCTTGTAGGTGGAAAATAAGTATTTTAAACTTCATTAGGCTGTCACTGAGAAAAACTAAAGAAACAGGTCTACTTTACTCTCTATATATGTCTACTACACTCTCGAGTGTCGAGTGTACATTTTATTTTTTTATTGAGTGAATTGCTATTTAAACAAAGACAGTAGGTTGGTGAGCGTGTTTTAACAGAGTGGGGCACCGCACTGCAATGACTTTAATGGCTGCATCTCTGGGAGCTCCTTTTGACAAATGTCAACCTCTTTCATTTTATTATCAATTACAGCCAACATTTTATAAATCACCTGACAAAACAAAAATAAATGCTTATAATCTGCACATTATGCACAGCCATAATTAAGCATCCTCACTCGGACTGTTCACAAGCATGTACGCATGTTTGTTGACCGAGATTGAAATATTGACCTTCAGCCATTGACCCTTGGTTTTCTGGATGCCGTGCAATAACACAAAGTGTAACACATACACACACACACACACACACACACACACACACACACACACACACACACACACACACACACACACACACACACACACACACACACACACACACACACACACACACACACACACACACACACACACACACACACACACACTCAGATCAATAACCAACATAAATAGAACACAGCTCGTTGCAGCAAGGCCTTGTATGTTCTCCTTTTTACTGTGTATTGTGTTAGGATAATAATACTGTGTATAATTATCCTAAATCACCAACAATAATCAAAATGTTTCTCATTGTTTTTCTATATTTGACATTGTCTCATAGAAAATAAAGTATATCCAGGTTACCTTTATATTCCCAATCTAAATGCAACATCAGTAGACTCAGACTATTACCATGTACATTTTCAAATAGAATTTGAAAAGTTGCCAATAATAATCAGAATTTTTTTTAGAGGTTAGTCATACTATCATGTCAGGTAGTAGATAGCAGGTAAACACTGAAAAACGATGTCTTAACTGTGTATTTTCAAGTTGAACTGTACTTGTTCATACTATAAACATTATTTATATATCGCATAGCTCTGCTCAGCGTCTATTGCAATACTCTTCATATCCAGTATTGAACTGAAATAAATTCTCACATGTACCTTTACATACCATCATCTGTCTGGCCACACCCCCATCCGCTACCTACATAAGCAGGGGTGTGGCCATACCATCAGCTCCTTCTTCAATTTTCACCACGTCGAGTGCCTGCAAGTACCACACTTTGAAGTTTGATGGATTAAAAAAAAAAAAAAAAAAAAAAGGAGATGAAGGAGCTACGTTGACATTATCTTTGTTTTCTCTCTCACTATTTTCGAGGAAGCACAGCGATAATGTCTTCGCCACTGGGGTGTCTGGAAGATGATGATCATTCTGACCTCCACCGGTATTTTTCGTATTACGGGCTCGCGTCGCTGGTCTAATCCCGACCTGCAGTCCTCCAAGCTGCAGCTGAACAGGTATTACCTCCGGTTCTGCAGCTGGACTGTGCAGGAGGGGCGTCGGCTGTTGTGAGAAGCTAGCTACCTCTGGGTGAGTGATGATTTTGCTACGCGAGCGCCAGTTGTGTTGCTATGAGGGGGTTAGCTGCACGATTTACGAAAGCCGGCCCCAGACTAGTACGCTTTTTCTGCCGCTTAGACGGCAGAGGGAGGGTCCTGGTTTGAAGCCCACGTAGTCAAACTAGTGGGCCGTGACCAGGATCTGTGGTTAAAACCCCGGATCTTTGGACGAGCGGATTCCTCTCTGTCACGTGAAGGCCCCATCTTTCAAGGTGAAAGTTACCCAGCACGAGGAAAAATGGGTTTGGTGTTTCGTTATCGGAAACTCCACGCCCAAATCGGCTACAGCCCATGAGGGAATTGTGCCGATACCGCTGTATATCTGTTAATCACCGTTCTGAAAACTGTGTTAACTTCTTTTTCTCTTCTCTCTTAGGATGAGGAGGGGGTCAGACGGCGGCTGTCTGAAGTCTTGGCCCTATTGTGTTCTCGTTGTGCAGTTCGGTGATAGCTGCTTAGCTTGCGTGCTAGCTGGGTGAGCTACCTGTTAGCCAGTTAGCTGTTAGCTGCGGCGCTGGCTCGTTACATTCGCTAGGCTAGGAACGTTAGCTTGTTGCTACCAGTCGGCCTGAGTTGGCTGTTAGCTTATGCTACACCGTTGAACATTAGCCGTGAGAATAGCAGGCCATAACACTCTGACTACGACGTCATCTTTGACAGAGGATGTAGTCGGCCCTACACCATGATCGGCTGTGGAGGGGGGCGTCTTAGCTTCTTTGCCCCGCCAGCGAGGACCTTCGTCAACGTGGAGACCAGTGTTGTGGTCCTCTCAGCCTGCGTTCATGGTATAGGTAAGGGTCCTTTGGACACTTAACGCCTCTTCCTTCCTTCCCTTCTAAATGTTTTGTAATAACGATGTTTTTTTCCAAAATGTATGTTGCTTCACTACATTGGGGATAAGACATGTGTTGTGTGTGAATTGTCTTGTCGCTGGTATAGTTTCTCTCTACCTAGAAAATCAGCGTTGTTTTTTACGTGAGTAAAAATGAACTGGTTTGGTTGTGATGAGAACTTGTGTGTTCATGTAACGTTAGTTCTGTATCATAGTGGCTCCGCTCGGCGTCACTCATGCACTATCCTCGCATATGTGCACGCGCACTGAATAAAATTCCACAATGTACCTTTATCCCAGTATTCGTCTGACCACACCCCTCGTTAGCTTACCTTCATAAGCAGGTGTGTGGTCACCTGCTCTCCTCCTTCTCGCTTTCACCACAAGGAAGTGCCTCGGTAGATCCCCACTTGACGTGTTGTTAGTTGAAAAGAGTTGAGACGTGTTTACATTGTGCCTAGTTTTTTCTTCTCTCATAACTATTCAAAAGGAAAAAGCTAAGTCATAATGTCTACTTCGGAGAGTAGACCCACTCTTCACCAGCGGTTCTCCATTCCCGCCTCTGTCGTGCGTACTGGTGCGGGGCTGCTGCCATTTTCGTGGTTGCCGACCCAGCCCAGGAGACAGCCAATGGATAGTTTGCCTCTCCGAGGAGCCGATGCATCGGTGCCGTCGCCCCGGCGGTGGCATGATCTCGACTCTGGTTCCTCTGGTTCCAGGGAATCGTCCGTTGTTGAGCAGACGGTTCTTTTGGTTCCGGAGGATTTGCGACGCAAGCTTTTCGCGTCAGCCCGTTCACGTCGCAAGATGGTGGCCTGCAGACGCGAACGGCCTGGGTTTGGGGAATTGCTGGAGACCAGCGAGGATGCGTCGGTCTCTGCATGTCCGATGGAAACTGAGGATTTCATGGAAGAGTCGGACGGATTCTTGTTTGAAGGCCCTGTGGAGGCGAGTATCCCTCCCGTCCAGGAAACACCGGAGGGGGGAGAAATGTCTCCTTGGGGGCGCCTTGTTCGAGGATGTCGGGGAACCACCTCGGCCTCTTCGGCAGGATGCCCTGCTATCAGCCACATCAGACTGTGGCTCCTCAATTGGTCGAAGCCTGCTGCATGTGAGGGATGCGGGTTCGGTGGAGGAAAGTCAGCAGGGGGAACTGCAGGCTTTGTTTCCCGAGCTCATGGCGGTAGCTGCCGCTGCAAACGGCGTGCCGCTGCCGCAGCCATTGCCTGCTCCTGCCCCCGATGATCTCATAGGTCATCTCTGGCAGCGTAGCCCGGTGAGAGGGGTGGACGTTGTCTACCCATTTTTCCCCTCAATGGGGGCCCAGGCGGCAGGAGCTGTCCTGCATCTTACCCAGGTGCAGGCCATAGCCTCGGGGAAGATGCGCGCCCTGGCCATCCTGACCCAGCGCCACCTTTGGCTGGAGCAGGCTCGAGTGCCGGAGAAGAAGAGAGCCCCTCTTCTGACGGCCGACCTCTCCGATGCTGGGTTATTCGGGAAGGCCCTGCAGCTGATGACCTCAACGTGCAGAGAAATGGCAGAGGAGCGGTCCGTGCTCCAGCCCCATTTTCCGCCTCCCGTCCTTGCCGGTGGAGTCAGAAGGCTTCCACGACGTCGAGCTCCCTCCGCCGTGCCTACCACTGCCTCCGCCGCCACTGCTGGCCCCTCCAAGAAGGCCAGGAGGAGAGACGGCGATTCTGCTGCCGCCGGCCCATCCACGACCGGAGGAGACGGTAGGGAACGCCGTGACCAGCAGCCGATCCACTACCGTCCCTCCGGGGCTTCTCGGGGTGGCAAAACCCGAGCGGCTCGAGGCGGCAGACGCCGCTAAAGTGACTTTTCCCCCTGTGGTCCCCTCTACACCCTCCCCGGCCCCCTCATGATTTTGTGCCGTAAAAAATAAATAGATAGTTCCCTAAAAAAAGGGGACTATATTATTGGCCAAACAAACTGTGTGTTTCTTCACTAATACATATGATGGGGTTGCGACATGTGAATCTGCATTATTACATTGAGAGATGAGTCGTGTTGTGTTACGATATTAAGCAAGGTCTGCAAGCATACACTCAGTCATAGAAAGGTTCTATTAGCCTGACGCTCCACATGCAGGTAGCTGGTGGTATGTTCCGTTGCTTAAGCAAAGTAATGTTGAGCCACAACACTGTTGTGTTAGTTGCAGTAATACTCGTGCACACACGTTCCACGGCTTGGCCGTTACTCTCTGTCAGTGTTTTGCTATGTACAACATAGAAAGCGGGTGTAGGATTCACACACACACGACTTGTTTTGTTATAAATCCTGTTCACATTCTGTGGGTAGCGGGCATTGTATTAGCTTATGCTATACTTTGGCATTCTACCGAAGGTCTCAAAATGCGACAGTTGTTTTTGGTGTGTAGGGAAGAAGGGGTTGTGTGAGGGGGTGCCGAATAAACCCCTCCTTCCCACTTGATTGGTTTAGGGGATTTTTTCTCATTTCTGCTGAGCCAGTCGGGGCAGAGCCGTTCAACGTCTTGGCAGGGGGGGGGGGTATCTTGACACGTCTCCTATTACAAACAGGAGTCGTGTACAGGGTTTCCCCCCGTCATAGCATATACGTTGCTATGGCGACGTCTTCCATGAGTTAAGATCTTTACGTAAGGTTTGTGGTGTTAAAGTGTCGGGTTAGAGCGTAGGGCTTACGGGTCTGCTACGCTTGATTTTATGTGTAAACTTGAGTCAGTTGGTCACGTGACTCACAGTTGACATGTCTTTTTCATAACTACGACTCGTGTGGGAAGGCTTCTGGGGAAGTTCGGTCTATACTCTTTGACAAAAGGAGTGACTGGATGTAAAAATGTAAACTGTTTTTACTCCCAGCTGTGCAGTTGGGTTTATACTGCTGATGCTTCTTCTTTATTATTATAAAGAGTTGGAGTTGGTTGCATCTCACCCCTCTTGTCGTTCCCCTGGGCGCCTTGGGGATTCAATGAAAGGTCTAAATAGCCTATTTATTGATGTGGATATACCCGACGCACACATAGTGCTAGTTCGGGATGTTCTGTTGGACATTAAGTAACTAACTGGCGCGCCTTGGTTGCTTGGGGTTAAAACAGCGTTTTTATAAAGCAACTGGGATGGGGGTTTTTCCTCTTCCGACGACCTGTGTGGTTGTCGACGGATTCTCGTTCATATCGGGGGATGATGACAGAATGGATCTGAACATACGTAGAAGGGTTTCACGCCCTGGGGGTGGGCCGCCGGGCGGCGGTTCGCACCGAACGTCTGGGTGGCGCCTTCTTTTCATGTCTAAGATCAACACGCATGTCTGCCCCTTCTCCTGGAGTTGGCAGATCGGCGTGGTTAGGGCACGGACTGGTTCTGGACACGCTGGTCCGGATCAGTTGCACCCGTTGTCCGCCGGGGATGCAGATCTGCTGTTCTGGTACCCTGAGGGACTTGGGCTTTTTTCAGGGGGAAAAATGCCAGGTCGGTCCGGGTGTCACAGGGTTAAGCGCTATGGAGCCCTTGTTGGGTACATTGTATTCTACACTGTCGTAATGGCTTATGGCCGTGCCAACCTGTACACGCCCGATCTCGTCAGATCTCGGCCGCCACGCAGGTTGGTCTTGGTTAGTACTTGGTTGGGTGACCTCCTGGGAATACCAAGTACGGGGTGTTTGGGGCTTGTTCTCCATTTCTTTCGCTCTTCTCTTACGCGTGGCGAAGAGGGGCCTGTTGGGGTGGTCTTTGACCTCCTCAGGGGACCCTGTGCTCCCCGTATCGCCGGGCCCGGTCCGAAGTAATGTTTTCGTTGACCCGTAGGCCCGGGATAACCCTGTTGGAAACTGAAACGCGGGTACTGCGGTGGTGCCGCAGGTGCGTTTTGGAGTTTTTTTCCTGAGGGGTTTTGGGACCGACCACCGCATAGGGTAATGCCTGGGTGGTTGGTTCTCTGGTGTGTCGGTGCGGTGTCAACTCCCGGGTTGCCCGGTTGAGTGTGCCCCTGCACGTTTGTGATGTCTGCCAATTGTGTCAGCCTTCGCTTTAAGGGAGGTTGTCATGGTGACGACAACGCCAGCATACGCCCCTTCCGCCGGGGCGGCTGTGTTCAGCTGTCCCCTCTGGCGCCTGTCTCGTCCGCAGTCTCCAGGCTCGGGTTACCAGCCTGTTGCCTGGTTTTTTTCCCCGGTGCGCTGCCTGCGTCCGTGGTAAGTCTTGTTATTGCGGCCGTGCTGACTGTCTGTACTGCAGGGTCAGTGTGCCAGGCGGTGTACTATTGGGGGGACAGGGCCCGCTCGGCTGAGGGGCCTTTGTCCGAATACGCTGGCGATGTGGGGGGCGGGGTCACTGAGTGCCCACCTGGTGGGGTCTTGATGCTGGCATCATGGACCTCTCCGGGACCCCGTTCCAGGGGGTCCAGTCCCTTTGGTGGGTCTGGGCCTTCCTTCGCGCTCCGCTGCTACGGCCTTGCCACGGGGTTGGGTTTGCCCTTGACCCCGTGATTCTGGGGGCAGTAACGAGGTTGTTCCCGCCGTTCGTTCCCGGGTGGCATGCGGGTTGTGCGTGTGTGTAGTCGTGGGGTCAGGCCACGGTCTGCTCACCCTGTGCGTTGAGTGGCTTGAGTGCCTCTTCGCACGGTCGGGTCCGTCGCCCTCCCGGGATACCTCCAATAGGGGGGGTGCCCTCCATTAGGGGGGGTCGGGGGGGCTCGGCCCTCCCTGTTCTGATGGTTGTGGGGGGCCTTCAGCGGGGTGTATTTGTCGGCCGGTGGCTCCCGCTCGGCCTCCCTTGTGCATGAGTGACGCCGAGCGGAGCCACTATGATACAGAACAATAGGTTATAACTAGTGATGCACCGATGTGAAAATTGTGGCCGATACCGATAACCGATATTAATATTGCTGTTCTGGTCGATACCGATATTTACCGATGTCGATATCTCTGTATAGAAAACACTTTTTTATGATAATCAAATAAAGAGCTATTTTCCAAAACGCATAATTTTTTTACTTTTGTAACTTATTTTCAGAAATGACTGATATTTTGAAACTATTTAAGGCCAAAACATGTTAATTTTTTATTTTTTTTTTTTTTTTTTGAATATCGGATATCGGCCCTATCTTGATATCGGACCGATACCGATGTGTAAAAAAACGGCCATATCGGCCGATATTATATCGGCGGCCGATATATCGTGCATCACTAGTTATAACTATAACCATGTTCTGTTAATAGTGGTGACGCTCGGCGTCCGACGCCACTGCAGCCCTTGATCTCACCTGGTGGTGAAAGCTTGGGAAGGAGGAGAGCAGGTGACCACACACCTGCTTATGAAGGTAAGCTAACGAGGGGAGTGGTCAGACGAATACTGGGATAAAGGTACATTGTGGAATTTTATTCAGTGCGCGTGCACATATGCGAGGATAGTGCATGAGTGACGCCGAGCGTCACCACTATTAACAGAACATGGTTATAGTTATAACCTATTGATAACGTAGTTGAGCTCACAACTAGCTGGGTTAATAACCCTGCAAAGCTATGCTTAGTGACATATGATCGAGGGGTGAGTCCTTCTCTCAGCCTGTGATGACAATAAACAGGTGGCGTGTTCACATATTAACAGGGCGGTACCTGTTCAACCTAGTCGTATCAGGGGTAAGGTGGGTGAGGGGTGATCCCCCCGGTTTCCCTGGGCCCCCCCCCCCCCCCCTCCTCTCAAACATGTTTTGTTTATAATATATTGTTTCACTATGTTTGTGGGGATACGGTGTAATCCCTCAGCTTCGGCTGGGGTTGTGCTCCTGCTTGGAGAAAAAAAAATGTCCTAGGGAAAAGATTGTTTGGTCGCTATCATGTGGACTTAGCAAGGCCTGTGGCCAGTACTTAATCGAGGACTTGTGCCTTCTCTCGTTATGAAAAACGGCGTTCCTCTTACGGTAGTGAGAGTGTATTTTGCCTTTTTTGTTGTGATGGAGGGTTGTGTGTGTCGTTAAGATCCACAACTGGGTTAGGTGTTGGCCTACAAAAGTCACATGTATAAGCTTTGGTACCGGGGCTCTTAAAGGGGCCCTCTCTGGGTCTGTGTTTTTTCTTCCGTTGAAAAATTCAGATGGCAGGTTCGCACATGAGTCTATGTGAAGCTGTTAACGCTTCATGTAGCATGCTATGACTGGTGTCATGGCTCTACTTTGTCATTACATCGTATCAGGGGTGAGGGGTCATAAGGGGGTGAACTGGTAAAACCTTCCTCCCCTTTTTCTGATTGGTCAGGGGTTAAAACCCCCTGTCCTTCGGGCCTCCTGTCACGTTGCTGGATCAGCGCGTCACAGGGTAGGGGGGGGGGGGAGTTTCCTGGTCCCACGCCATATTGGGTGGTGGACCACGGAAATGCCCCCGCCATAGAGTACGTCACTGGGCGCATTTCTATTGGTAAGACTTCCGTGGGTTATTCAGGCTCCATGTTGTGGACCTCTGTTACAGGGAGTTTCAGAGCCTCCTCCTCAGGGAGTTCAGAGCCTCCTCCTCAGGGAGTTTCAGAGCCTCCTGTGAGTTCAGACCCTCCCTCCCAGTGAGGGAGCCTCCTCAGAGTTTCAGAGCCTCCTCCTCAGATTGTCAAGGTGAGTAGAACTTAAAAAGAAGTTCTGCTCTGTTGTATGTGTATTGAGCTTGGTGGATGATGCAACGCAGTAGAGACGTTTTGTTCTTCTGCTCTGCTCCCTACTGGTAGTGTGTGTATTGGGTCAGAGCCTCCTCCTCAGGGAGTTTTCAGAGTCTCCTCCTCAGGGAGTTCAGAGCCTCCTCGGTGAGTTCAGAGCCTCCCTCTCAGTGAGGGAGCCTCCTCAGAGTTTCAGAGCCTCCTCCTCGGAGAGTCCTAGTCCAATTGTTACATAGCTCAATCTTGCAATGTCTTTTCAATCTATTGCTCACGTGGGAAGTCTCTCTGGGGGTTCCCCGTCCCCTCCTTTATGGAGCAGGTTGACGGGGTATTGTTTAGGGAGTTCCCTGACTCCTCGCCGGTAATGGTCTGTTGAGTCATGGGTTTCCCCCCATCATAGGGTACGTTGCTCTCCGTCCCCTCTTTTATGGAGCATGGTTGACGGGGTGTTGTTTTTCCCTCAGCCGCGTCGTATGGGACCCATGTCCGTATTTTTGTGTGTGAAAAAAACGTCTTCTTGTCGTTCTCCCAGGCGGCTTGGAGGAACGGTATCTGGTGTCTTGTTATCCATTGATGTGTTTTGGGTCTCGACGTGTACATAGTGCTGGCCCTGGGTGCTTCTGTTAGGAACCACGCATGGGCTTGCGCGCCTTGGTTGCTCATCATTGAAACAGCGTTTTTATGGGGCAACTGGGATGGAGTTTGTCTTTTCCGAGCGCCAGTTTACTAGGTTTGTCTCGACGAATTCTCGTTCATATCTGGGGGATGTTAACCGAATAGATCAAAGCATAGGTAGAGGGGTCTCACGCCCGAGTGCGGTATGAAAGGGACCGTCTGGGTGGCGCCCTCTATAATGTTTTGGATCAACACGCGTACCTACCCCCCTCCTAGGGTTGGGGATGGTGGCGTGATTAGGGCACGGGACTGATTCTGGTCGCACCGGTCCAGGTCAGTTAACCCATTGTCCGCCGGGGACGCAGATCTGCTGTTCTGGTACCCTGAGGGACTTGTGCTTTTTTCGGGGGGAAAAATGCCGGGTCGGCCCGGGTGTTGCAGGGTTTGACGTTATGGAGATGTTCGTGGTTGTGTTACTACGTATTACCCCTCACTGTTGCTTGGTCCATGTTGTGTTGTACCTTGCGCTGCGCTAAGGGGGCCTGGTCCATCTCCATTATTTTCGCCCCTCTCTTCTCCTGCTTAAGCATGGCTGGGAGGGGGCTGTTGAGGTGATTCTTATAGAACTCCTCTGGCATCCCTGTGTACGTCCCGGTCCGCCGGGCCCGGTCCGAAATTGTTTCGTCGACCCGTAGGCCTGGGATAACCCTTTTTGAAAACTGAAACACTTGTACTGCGGTATAGCCAGTGTATACCCGCAGTTGTGTTTTGGAGTTTTTTCTTGAGGGGTTATAGGAACAAGCACCTCATGTTTGAACCAAGGGGGTGGTTGGTTCCCTGGTGTGTTGGTAGTGGAGTCAACTCTCGGGGTAGGCCGGTTGAGTGTGCCCCCGCATGTTTCATGACGTCTGCCAATCGTGTCAGCCTTCTCTGCCTCGACCTCTCTAGAGAGACGGGGGGTTTTGTAAGGGCTGTGACATGGTGCACAACAATGCCAGCATACGCCCCTTCCGCCGGGGTGCTGTTTCAGCAGACCCCTTTGGCGCCTGTCTAGTCCGCAGTGCTCCAGGCTCAGGTCGAGTGCCTGTTGCCTGGATTGAGGGATCGACCTCTTTTGGGGGTCGTCTCCCCGGTGCGCTGCCTGCTCCCGCTGTGGGTGTAGCCTCTTGAGTGCTTTGAGCTTACAGCCATACCAACCTGAACGCGCCCGATCTCTTTCGATTTCGGAGGCTGTATAGGTTCAGGCCTGGGTTGTACTTGGATGGGTGACTGCCTGAGTATACCAGGTTCAGTGAGCTAGGCGGCGTGCTATAGGGGGGAAGGGCCTGCTCTTGGATGGGCCCTGTCCGAATATGCTGGCGATGTGGGGGGCGGTGTCACTAGTGACCGCCTGGTGAGGTCTAGATGCTGTGGCGTCATTGGCATCTCCAGGCCCCCTTTTTCCGGGGGGGGGGCCAGTCCCTTCTGGGTCTGGGTCCTCCTTCGCGCTCCGCTGCTACGGCCTTGCCACGGGGTTGGGCTTTGCTCTTGACCCTGTGATATTAGGGGTAGTAACGGGGGTTTGTTCCTTTCCGTTCGTTCCCTAGTGGCATGCGGGTTGTGCGTTTGTGTAGTCGTGGGTACGCCCCACTGTCGGCTCACCCTGTGCGTTGAGTTGCTGAAGTCTCCTCTTCACGCAGTCGGATCCGACTCCCTCCCGTCCTCCGCTAGGGGGGTTCGGGGGGCTCGGGTCCTCCCCGAAGAGTATTGCAATAGACGCTGAGCGTCACTATGCTCATATAACTATGGTTATATACATAACCGTACGTTTATGTGCTATTATTTATTCTATTAGGTAGAGCACACGGCAATGTACAAAAAAGTACAAAACAAATGTGTTTTGAAACTGGGAAACACATTTGTGTGTATATGCAGGCTATATATTGCATTATTAGCAGGCGTTTTAGGTCTAAATGGGTTAAGGACTACAGGCTCTTTTAATTTAAAACTGCTTAACTTGGCAATAGTGTAGTCAATGCAACGTTATTTGTATTGTATTTATATTTGTGAAAGGTATTAGCTTATTTACAGAATCCCGTGGTCGGAGTTCTGGCCGGGTTCCGAGTGAACCGGGAAGCTTTAGACCAGTAGCAAGCGGCAGAAACACGGACATGAACCAAAATACTTTGAATCCACACGACAACATGCAGACAAAAGGTTACCTGGATAAAAACAAAACCACGGCCCTCCAGAATTTTGAAACAGCTGACAGCTGCATTAGCAGTGAAACAGCTCCAGCGCATAATAATACACTGGCTTTTTTTCAAGAAACAAAGTAGTGCCAAGTGATAGCAGCATGGGTAACACTTTTGCCTGTTGTAGTGTGGATTAAATTTTTTTGGTTGTGAGACCCTGTTTCCTTTCCGTTATGCTCTGAACCCGGCCAGAACTCCAACCACGGGTCTTGGTCAGTAAGCTAATAGCTTTGCATCAACTACACTACTGACAAGTATTTCATACAACTTTATGTCCAAAAACCTGAACTATCCCTTTAAGACATAGGTGTCAAACTCATGGCCCGGGGGCCAAATGTGGAATAGGTAACAAAGGGTTGAAGAAATATTGTCTGAACTGTCAGATGCAAACTGGCTGTGTGACATAACCAAGCATCTCGCTCAATTGAATAAGAAGCTGCAGGACGCAAACAAGTCCCACCCAAAACTTGACCAATATAGTTGTGAACTGAGACAACCCTTATTTTGTTATTTTTGAGTACAGTTACAGTTGTGTGTTCATGCAGACACATAATAGCAATTTCATTACAAATTGAAAACTGGGGACCCTGATGTAAACAAGTCGAAAGTCTTTCTCTGGTCTGCATCCCCTTAACAATTGTGTGTATTGAGCTGTACTGTACTGTACCCATTCTGCAATCTGTTAATTAAACTATCTTCCATTAGTTGGATGTATGGCCTCTGCAAGGTTGTGTGCAGCCATTTGTTTTTGTAACATCTGCTACATCTGTCCCACGTGTTCTTTGCAGCTCTCAGTTGTTAGTTCTGCCCCTCTTGACTGTGACAAAAAGGTTTTGAACAAACTTAATGTCATAGCTTGTATTTGATGATATTCTTCTTTGTTATTTAGTTGAATGGTTTGATCATTGATTGATGGAGTAATATGGGGTTCTGATAAACTAAAATTATTTGTTAAAATAACATAAGCTAACATATATTTTTACATCTATGCAAAATGTTGAACTTGAATAAGTAATAAATACAGAAACAACATGTTTAACAATATGTAAATGAGTAGCTACATTTATTTTACATTACATTAACATTTATATGGTCTTTGGCCCTTTGAGGGCAACCATAATGCTGATGTGGCCCTCTGTGAAAATGAGTTTGACACCCCTGCTTTAAGAGGTGGTGCAGTACAGAACCAGAGAGGCTGGCGGTAGGGTTGGGCACAGAGAACCGGTTCTAATAGGAACCGGTTCCTAACTTCCGGTTCTGGAACATATTTGCATTTCGATTCTTAATTTCGATTCTTAAAAAATGTATTTACTTTGTTAATTAATACCCTAGTTACAGTACAGCAACCAAATTAAACTGTATCAAGTCAACTGACAATGTGAATAGTATGAAAAAAAGTAAAGATTTAAAAAAAAAAAAAAAAGAAAATCCTGCGAAATAAGCTGTGACCTGTTTTGACCTGCACCTCAAAGAATCAGAATCGAGAATAGTTTAGAACAGGAATAGAAATTGAGAATCGGAACCGGAATCGTTCAAATCCAAACGATGCCCAACCCTAGCTGGCGGGGGTGTCAGGGCTTGTGGTGCAGTACAGAACCAGAGAGGCTGGTGGGGGTGTAAGGCAGTGTTAATTTTGTCAACGAAAATTATGACTATATATGGTCGTCAACGAAGCTTTTCCCCCCGACGACAACGAGACGTGACCAGTGTTGGGAAAGTTCACTTTCTACATGAACTAGTTCAGTTCACAGTTCACAATTTTTAAAATTAACTAGTTCAGTTCATAGTTCATAATTAAACATTTTTAACTAAAGTTCATGGTTTCAAAAATGAACAAATTTAGTTCTTTTTAGTTCTTTTTTGATATATATATATTTTTTATATAGATTTTTCACGTACAGTTACTTACATTACAAAAACACACATTGGGACAATGGAGGGGGGGGGTCCTCCAGTTCATCTCTATGTCATCATCCACACCATAAGCAAGCAAAAACAAAACAAAAAGAAAAACAAGCAAAAAGGAAAAGCAAACCAAGACAGGCACTGTACAGTATTGCACTTGCCTCGAGCCCATTCACATGTAGACATATATTTATTTTTTCCTATCCTAGGTCTGTCCATACAATGGGGCACTGGGCCTTTAGAAGGATCCGAGAAATTTCAGCAGGAAAATAGTCTAATAGTGGGGCCCACACCTCCTGAAAGGAAGCGTTGTTGCCTCTATGCATTGCACAGTGTCTTTCATGGGGTAGCACACCGAAGATCTCTCTATACCACATTTGTAAAAATGGAGGCTTGTCCTTAATCCAGTTTATCAGAATGCATTTCCGGGCTGAAAGTAGAAGTTTATCAAATAGTTTGAATTGTAAAGGGTGTCACCCCCTTTGCTTGAATTGTCTTTATTATGAAAACTAAAACAGGACGTTTGCATATTCTCAATGTTGCTGTCGACGTCGTCGCGTCGATGTGGGGACTTGCTTCTTCAAACCGGGTGGACAAAGTTTACAGACAAACGTTAGATTGTTTCCGTCTAGTCAGTACTGACTTTAACGTTAAACTATTTTAAATCCCCAAGCGCCGACATCTAGAGGTAGAGTTCTCTGAGCGAGTGCTGCTCTCGACCTGCTGCTGCGCAGCTCTCGGCTTCTGCTCGCAGATTCAGCTGTTGTTGTGATGAGTCTGATGACGTAGCAGGGGGTGTACAGGCGCGTTGCCAGATCGGTTGGTTTTCCACATAATTTTAAAGCCTGTTTACGGTGTGTTTTAACTGGGTTTTCGGCTGAAATACATATGAAATCTGGCACATCTTTGAACGCCGTTATAACAGAGTGCTGAGAATGAACGCACTTTTGAACTCCGTTACACAGCGCTGAGAATGAACACGTTCTCAATTACGTTCATTTAGCGGATAATCAGTACGTTCAGTTCACGTTCACCCAAAATACGAACGCGTTCATGAACGATTGTTCATTGAACGCGTTCAGGTACATCACTGGACGTGACGTCACGTTAATGTAGATCATGTGACACTAACGTGACTAAATTATTTATGCATGATCGTTGACTACATCTGAGGACACAAAAATGTACTTTACAAAAACCATGACGAATAATTATAACTTTTAGAATAATTCACGTTATTATTTCAGCATTTTTTCCGTTTCCGGCTAATCGGACCCTACTACTAGTATACGTTGTTAATGAATCCCTTTAGCGCTTGAAGCGCAGTAAAACATTGTAATGACTTTTTATTTTTCATATAATGTTGGGTACATGCTCAGTAGAGTTAGAACACTCCCAGTCTTAGGGGCTGTGATATTTTGTTAGCACACTTTATGCACATAGAAGTACAGTGGCAGGTTCGCTAAGCTAATGTTGTTAGCCGAATGCTCTGATGGAGGCCGCCATTTTTTGTAATCCACTTTTTCTCCTTATTTTTCTCCCATCCCAATTTCGCCTCGCCAATTCTCCCTTCAATTCTCCCCTCCCCTGTCTCGAACGTTGTTAGACTATGCCTCCCACTGGTCGGCTGCAGTGAGGACCAAGCCTTGCATCACGTGTCCCCTCCGGTACACAAGGAGGCAGCTGTCGCATCTTTTCACCTGTACAGCGCGATCTCTCAGTGGCGAGGAGTAATGCGTGGGAGGCTCACGCTGCCCCCGATGCTTCCTGAT
This sequence comes from Notolepis coatsorum, assembly GCF_963971535.1. Lineage (NCBI taxonomy): Eukaryota > Metazoa > Chordata > Actinopteri > Aulopiformes > Paralepididae > Notolepis > Notolepis coatsorum. Next base: position 54,701,795 of record NC_140172.1, on the reverse strand, counting down.
TCTGCTGTACAGGCGCACCAACCAACCTGTAGGAGTCGCTGTCCACAACGTCCAATCCCCACCCGCCAGCTTTCCCACCCCTAACACTGCCAATTGTGTTAGTATGAACGACCAGCCAAGCTGGTAGCAACGCCGAGAGCTGGGCTCGAACCCAGCATCTCCTGCGTTAGTGGCGAGCGCCTTGCTCACTGCACCACTTAGCCGCCATTTTAAGTTTAAAGTGACGTCAGCGATCTACGGTTGTACTCGACGGACAAAAGGGAATGTGTGTGTGACAATTGATTGATTGAAAATGTTATTAACAGATTGCAGAATGGGTACAATACAGTACGGCTCAATACACACAATTGTTAAGGGGTTGCAGACCAGAGAAAGACTTTGTCTTGTTTACATCAGGGTCCCCCATTTTCAATTCATCATAACATACAGTATATGACATACAGATAGACAGTACTGCTACATCTATACATTTATGACATACCAGATTTACAAATACAGTACTGTTTGTGATACAAAAAGTGTCTAAAAAAAGAGAGTATATACATTTGACGAAGAAACTGTACATTGGAGGAGGTTGGTAGGTGGGGTGGAGGGGGGTTAGGTGGGTGGGGTGGGGGGAACTGTACGTGTGTGAAATTGGTACAGTAGGTCCCAGTGAGAATTGCAATCAGTGTGTACTGTGTATTTACACTATCCTATTGTTGCTTTGTTGGTAAAACAATTAAAATAAGCAATTTAAATCAGAATATGTTCCATTCCTGCTCTGAGCCTTTCCCCTTGGCAAGAGGCACAAGGCAAGGGGACCCCCTAAGCCCATTACTGTTTGCCGTCGCACTCGAACCGCTAGCAGAGGCTATCCGGTGTCATCATGAAATTGAGGGGGTCTCACTCACGACAGGGGGCACCCCCCACAAAATAGCTCTATATGCAGATGACATTATACTGTTTCTGTCCTCCCCGAAGAGGTCAGTGCCTACTGTCCTGTCAATTGTTAAAGACTTCGGCGCTATCTCAGGCTACAAAATTAACCAAAGTAAATCTGAGGCAATGCCACTAGGAACCCTGACCCAATCAGACATCCCAGATAATTTTCCTTTTAAATGGACTACGTCAGGATTCACATATCTTGGCATTAAAGTCTCTCCCAACTTAAAAGATATGGCACGTCTGAATCTGGCCCCAGTCACCACAGCGGTTAAGAGAGATCTGGAACGGTGGCATGACCTCCCACTACATTTAAAATCTTGCAGCTACCAACCAGTAAAGCGGGACTTGCCATGCCAAATATACTCTTCTATAACTGGGCCTGTCACGCTTGTTACATCTGGGAATGGCTACAAGCCTATCTACACAATAAGAACTGTGTGGACTCGTGGGGCTGCTCACCAAATTCACTATGGGCACTGGTAACCGGTAATAAAGATAAGATTCATAGGGAGATACGAGACAATCCAATTATCTATAACTCTATCAGAGTGTGGCGAAAGATTACCATCTACACAGGGAGAGGAGACCTAAGATCATTGCTAATACCAATCTCTAGCAACCATGAATTTGGACCTGGGCGCAGTTCGGCCATCTTTAAGACCTGGCACTCACTAGGGCTTCGTGTATTGGGGGATCTGTTTAGGGATGGTGTGTTGATGTCGTTTCAGCAACTGCAAACACAATTTAACCTCCCAAAAGAGATTTTTTTTGGTTTCTTGCAAATACGACATTTTATTAACTCACTACAGCTGCCAACACCAATGGGCTCCCTTTACAGTAAAACAGAGAATTTCTTATCCAACTGTAGTAAGGTATCACATTTCATCTCAGCGTTTTACTCACTGCTGTACTCACTGGACTCACAGGAGTTACCATCCCTCCGCAAATGGGAAAGAGATTTTAACAGTGAATATATTGAAGACGACTGGCAGGAGGCCATTGACTCAGTTAAAAAGGTTTATACGTGTAACAGACTAAGAGAAACACAATATAAAATTCTTCACAGATTACACATCACACCTGTGTTACTAAACAAAATGGACTGTTCAATATCTCCATTATGTTCGAAATGTCAAACAGAACTGGGCACCTACTATCACTACTTTTGGGAATGTAACCGTATATCCAGGTTCTGGGGCCAAGTGGCACGTGAGTTGAGCGACATTTTCAAGGTGAAAATAAAGAAGGATCCGGGAGCTTTTTTATTGGGACTCCCATCAAAGGAAATTAATTTGACACCCTTACAATTCAAACTATTTGATAAACTTCTGCTTTCAGCCCGGAAATGCATTCTGATAAACTGGATTAAGGATAGGCCTCCATCCATACAGATGTGGTACAGAGAGATCTTCGGTGTGCTACCCCATGAAAGACAATGCATAGAGGCAACGACGCTTCCTTTCAGGAGGTGTGGGCCCCACTATTGGACTACTTTCCTGCTGAAATTTCTCAGATCCTTCTAAAGGCCCAATGCCCCATTGTATGGACAGACTTTGGATAAAAAATAATAATATATGTATATATATATGTATGCCTACATGTGAATGGGCTCGAGGCAAGTGCAGTACTGTGCAGTGCCTGTCTGGGTTAGATTTCCTTTTAGCTTGTTTTTCTTTTTGATCTGTTTTTGCTTGCATATGATGTGGATGACGGCATAGATGAACTGGAGGAACCCCCCCCCCCCCCTTCTGTCCCAATGTGTGTTTTGTAATGTAAGTAACTGTATGTGAAAAATCTTTTAAAAAACCAATAAAAATATCAAAAGAGAGAATATGTTCCATTCCATGTCTGACTATTTCTGAATCTATTGACCATTTCAAGGAATGTTTGGTTACTATTGGGCTTCTAGCCTTATACGGAACTTATTGTGAATCAGCTGATAGGGCTTTGGCTAGACTATACTTAAAGAATAAATAGAATTGCATTATTTACAATATAAAATTACTATTATTTTTTTTTACGAAAACTAGACAAAAATGTCATCAGTTTTCTGCGACTAAATCTAGACTAAAACAAAAAAGACAAAATCAAGACTAAAACTGACTAAGACTAAAATGCTCAGACCTGTAGTTGACTAAAACTGACTAAACGAAAAATAAATGAAGGTGACTAAATATGATGAAAATGAAAAAGGAGCATTTGACACATGACTAAGACTAAAACTCAAATTAAAATAGCTGCCAAAATTAACACTGGTGTCAGAGCTTGCGGTGCAGTACAGAACCAGAGAGGCTGGTGGGGGTGTCAGGGCTTGTGGCTTCAGAGACAACTGACTGTCACCCGTTGCAAAGAAACATTCACATAGGCAGACTTGCTTCATATCAGCATGTCTGATAAATAATGTCTGTGTCAGACCTGGACCTTGATAAATAATAATTAGTCAGACCTAGACGTTGATAAATAATAATCAGTCAGACCTGGACGTTGATAAATAATAATAATAATCAGACCTGGACGTTGATAAATAATAATAATCAGACCTAGACATTGATCAATAATAATCAGTCAGACCTGGACGTTGATAAATAATAATCAGTCAGACCTGGACATTGATAAATAATAATATGCATCATGTTTTACTTCAATAATGCTTTGCAATATGATCTAATGATACATAAAACAATTTAGAAAAATAGTGTCAAAAAGCACATTGTCAATTAATAATTTAGAGACCCCACAAAATTTCACAAATCATGTTTTCAGGGGAACTCATGTCTTATCAAGAGGAGCCAATCTCCCCTGCAGTTCACACCCTGCTCACGTGACAATAGAGGAACTGTTCAAAATACTTTCTTACTTTTCATCCTTTGCACACTGAAGCCCTGATTCCCAAAGATTGTTGTATGTAGGTACATTTACCAATTATTTGCCCCTCAGTTGCTCAAGTAAATACCACAAAGTATGTGTCTAATTTGACACAAATTGTATACTAGTCAGGTTGTGGGACAAGCGAGCTCCGCAAAAGAACACTATGCAGTGCACCCAAAAATCCCCACTCCATCACCAGTTAATCCACGCTAATCTACACGCTATGTCTTTATGACAAATGTCAATGCTGGCAGAAAATTAAGAAACCAGGCACATGCACTGAAAAGCAGGGTTCACCATTATTACCAACTTTAAAAGGCAATCTCAGATGAAATATACTCTGCCTTACTTGCATAACTTATTGGCAGCCATGTCTGAGTAATGGGGCAGTAATCAGAGCCCCCATGCTGAATAACCAAATGGATCACAAGTCTGCCACCTTTCCAAAGATCTTGCTCTATAGCTGAAGTTGTTAGTGTTAGTGACCTTGGCGCTACTTCAAATTTGCAAGGCATTGTCTACCAATCATTCTCATGTGCACGCAAAGATTTTAAAAGATTTATAGATACTGTACATGGCAATCACAGGCCAGGATTTACGTTTTTAGCTTTTTACTGGCAAAATATGTTGAAGTCCGACACATTTCAATCTTTCCAATCATAATGTCCTGTGAAAATAATTGCCTCTTATTTTAATTTGGTTAACAAAGTAGCTAGCGTATGACCACTACGCCATTGAAACAGAAGTCTCGTTCTCAAATCCCTTTAGGCATGTGTCTGTGTTTACCTTGCGATGCAGCTGGATTCGCAAGATGTGTGTGTGTGTGTGTGTGTGTGAGTGGTGTGTGTGTGTGTGTGTGTGTGTGTGTGTGTGTGTGTGTGTGTGTGTGTGTGTGTGTGTGTGTGTGTGTGTGTGTGTGTGTGTGTGTGTGTGTGTGTGTGTGTGTGTGTGTGTGTGTGTGTGTGTGTGTGTGTGTGTGAACCAGGAAAACAAACGGGACTGGTTTATACTGTTACTGTTTTGTGTTGGAATACAGCTAGCTACCATAGAGTTATCTAAAAGATAAAAACGATGGTTTGTCTTTGTACATTTCCAAATTGTGTCAACAACACGTCGCCTAGTTCGCATAACGTTCATAGTTCTATTGTTGATATGGACTGACTTAAGCTTAAGTTGTGGCTAGCTCCATCTACCCTGGAGTTAGACAAGAAGATACATACATGTTTCTTCTCAGTGCATGCAGTAGGAGTAGGAAGACGTTGGGAACTAGGCTAATGGAGGAACCTACTTCCAGTGACTGACGCTAAGCTAGGCTAACGGTGCACATCTTCCTACTTAGTGCACTGCAACCCTGCCCGAGCCCAACGGGGCCCTACCCGACCCGACGGGTTCGGGCTGGGTAGGGCTTTGTTTTTAAATAAATAATTTTTTCTTTTTTTTTTATTGCGCGCTCGCTATACTCATATAACTAGGGTTATAGGATAACCTTAAGTTTCTGTTTCATTTTCGCGTAACGTAGTGCTGTCATCAGAGAGTGAAAGCCTCGTGTCTGAGGAGTCAAGATGTATAAGTTAACAGATAAAATAGTAAAGGGAACGCTGCATTTTTGGAAACATTTGGATGTAATTACCGCAGCCCGCAGGGAGAACTCGAGGGGAGTAGAACAGTGATGAAGGGTTGGATTTGTAATGCAGTGATGGTGATACAACCAAAGCTCGGGTATAAGAGAATGTTTGCTACTGCTGTACTACACCCAGAGAAGAGAGGTTGACACGTAGTATATTCTGGGTTACCTGTTTATTTATTTATTTTGTTTTGTTGTTGGTTTTTGTGTGTGTCCCCCACGCCCCTTCCCCTTCCCCAAGCATAGCTGTCTCTTAATGATACGGTACAGACATGATGTTGATTGAGAACGTGATGTAAAGTATATCTGCATATCTGTACTGTTTTGATTTTGTGCTGAATAAAAAAAAATATATATATATGATAGAACAGTGATGAAGCTCTCAGGTGGATGATGAACAAATGAACCGGACCGAAGTGGCATTGTTTGAAGTTGGAATATAGCCAGTTGGCGAACGTTTTAATTTGTTCTTGGATGTATGTAGCCGGCAGGCGAAGTTTTGATAACGTTGTTCAACGCGTTGCTGACATCAACAGCGAAGTGGTGAGTCCCATTTATTATTATTTGCTGGTGTGGGGTCGCTGCTGCCCTGTTCTGTTGTGCTTTCATTATATAAATGTTGCTCTGCTCTAAATCTGATTTCTGTTTTCTGTTTGTTTGTATAGTGACTGAGTAGGCTATTGTGTCGTGTGTGTGTGTGTGTGTGTGTGTGTGTGTGTGTGTGTGTGTGTGTGTGTGTGTGTGTGTGTGTGTGTGTGTGTGTGTGTGTGTGTGTGTGTGTGTGTGTGTGTGTGTGTGTGTGTGTGTGTGTGTGTGTGTGTGTCAAAGAAGATTCCATATAGCCTTCAATACATTTTACAAGGCTGCCGTGTGAGTCAGTCTAAGCGAACACTGGGACGGCATTCTAATAAGAGCGAAACAGGCTATGTAAATGCTTCTTAGTTTTCAGCGTAGACCTATTTTTAGGTAGACCTATTGAACATTTTCGATTTTGTTTATTTATTAAGTTCGTGTTTCGAATATTAAAAACAAATACAAATAAAAAATGTATTTTAAGTCTAATATTTATTTTGAATTTTTTGGGGTTTTCACTTGGGCTAGGGCTTAAAATGTTATTTACAGTCAGGCTTATTTTCAGGCAGGGCCTGAAGTTCACGGGCTCGGGCTGGGCACAGGCTTCATTTCAAGGCCCTTGCAGACCACTCCTACTGCATGAACAGAGAAGAAAAAGGTATGCATCTTCTTGTCTAACTCCAGGGTAGATGGCAAATAAGTAAATTTCCCAAAATGTTGGAGTGTTCCTTTAAGAAATCTGCCAGTCAATGAGTGGAGAGGGAGAGCTGTTGCAAACAGAGTGGAGGTAATGAAACGTTAATTATTACTATTGATACAGACAGACACGCTGAAAATTACTAGCCTAACTGAGTTGTACTACACGGATCCAAACAGTGCAGACAGAGTTGAGGTAATGTAACGTTAATTGTTACAAATGGTAACTGACTTTTTTCATTGAAAATAAGAATTAAGCATTGAGTATAACGTTATTGCAATAAGCTCAATAAACACAGGTAATATTTAACCAGAATGAATTCCATGAATTCCAAATTTCATTGATCCAGGACATTGAAATCTTCCGTGGACCGGCATCAATTTCTTCTACTGTAGCAGAAACCCTCTCACAGGCACAACGTAGCAATACATTTCTGCACCAGTGCAATATCATTGAGTAGCTTTGTACTTTGGGTAATTTTCCAGTGCCTGGTTGCAGCCATCATCACACTGCATACAATATTAAAGGAAGCACCCAGTATGAGTGTCACTTCTCATCTGTTTCCTACACGTGAGTGTGGTCATCACCACAGATGGATTTTTCCATTGAGGGGAAAAGTGAAATTACTTTAAGGAAGCAAAGGCTAAAGTGCACAAAATTGACCCTCTTGTAGAAGCCCACTAATATAGCAAATCAGTTTCTGATGATCCCATGTTGTGTTTGAGTGTATGGCGAAGAGACATGAGAGCAGCATCGTTCACATGCTAGATGGCTCTCGGGAGGTTATTTGTAGCAGCCAATTTTGTTCAATCTAGGTCTGATGGTAACCAATTTAGTAGGAACCTTAAGTAGAAGAGGTACGTGTGTGTGTGTGTGTGTGTGTGTGTGTGTGTGTGTGTGTGTGTGTGTGTGTGTGTGTGTGTGTGTGTGTGTGTGTGTGTGTGTGTGTGTGTGTGTGTGTGTGTGTGTGCGTGCACTCATCTTGTTTCCTCTTATTTCTTCTGCTCTCTTCTTCATCCTCTCAAATTAAAGGGGCACTTCACCAAAAAACAACACAGTGTAGATGAAAAAATAGCAATACCTATTGCAATCCTTATCTAAATTGTTTCATCTACATCATTTCATCGCGCTGTAATTAACACAGAACAAGGAGTGTCCTCTGATGACATCACAGGAGGATATATTCAAACTCATTAATGCTCAATAACTGTCAAACTAAATGAATGTGTGCAAACTAAGGCTGTCAAAGTTAACGCGTCAGGTGTATTATTGATACTCTCATTGCGACTATGTTTGTTTCTGACTCAAAGTGTGTGTGTGAGAGAGATAGAGAGAGAGAGAGAGAGAGAGAGAGAGAGAGAGAGAGAGAGAGAGAGCGAGAGAGAGAGAGAGAGAGAGAGAGAGAGAGAGAGAGAGAGAGAGAGAGAGAGAGAGAGAGAGAGAGTGAGAGAGAGATAGGGGGGGTGAGTCCTCAGCCCTTGTGTGCGTGAATGTAACAAGTTCCTAACGTTTTATTTCCCCTATTATTTCATGCACACTTTATTCATTGTTTTAAATTATTATTTTCTTTTAAGTTATTTTGTGCATCACTCTGTTTTGAATTTGATGCAAATTTGCAATGCATGAGGGTCATCATTTTGTGTTAAATGGCTGCATAAAGCAAGCATTTGTTGACTCATGTTGATAAGAGTATTAAAACTTGAAAAAGATCCGTTTAACACTTTCCGCGCCAGACCCGATGATAGTCTGGTTAACTTGCTGAACGTTTAGCGCCAGACCCGAGTATAGTTGGGTTTTGGCCGTTTTTTCTTTTATTCAATATTTGCATTCATTATCCATCCAGGGAGCCTGGTGTTATCATAGGGAATGAGTCTGAGATCCCAAAAGTGCAATACCGGCCGCATCCTACCAGGCGGCGGTATCGAGCATCCTTTGAAACTCTGTGTCTTGGGCTGTGCGTCGATTATATAGGTCTGGGCGGACTTTTCCATGTCGGGCAAGGGGAGTGGTTGTCCCGATCAGCTTGAGGATGAATGACCCTAAAACCATACTTATATTCACCACGGTATAAAATTGGAATGTATGGATGAAAAAATTATTTCTTTTTCACATATATATTTTTTTATCCACTTTTTCTCCTCTTTTTCTATTTTTCACCCATTGAACGTTGCTCGCATATGCCCCCCACTGGCCGGTTGTAGGGAGGATAGAAGCCTTGCATCACGTGTCCCCTCCGATACACGAGGAGGCAGCCTGTCACATCTTTTCACCTGCCAGCGCGGACTCTCATTGGCGAGGTGTAACGTGTGGGAGGCTCACACTACCCCCGCCATTTCCTGTCTCTGCTGTGCAGGCATCCCCCAACCGACCTGTAGGAGTCGCTGTCCACAACGTCCAGATTACCACCCATCGACTTTCACCCGCTAACTCTGCCAATTGAGTTCGTATGAAGGCCGGCCCAAGCCGGAGGCAACGCCGACAGCCGGATTCGAACCCGGTGTCTCTTGCGTTGGTGACGAGCGCAATGTCCGGTGTGCCACCCAGCCGCCCGCTCTTTTTCAAATATTGAACGATATACTCAATGTCAAATGGGCAATAGTATTGTATCCATAGCTATAATATATAATATATTTATAGCCCTGCAAACACCGCCACGTATTCCTATACTTTAGAACGCTGGCCTTTCAACCACACAGTACACAGCGCCCTCTGGCGCTGAATGAGTTAAGGTAGATTTTGATTCATTTGCGATTAATCGCGAGTTAACTATGGACAATCATGCGATTAATCAGATTAAATATTTCATCGATTGACAGCACTAGTGCAAACCTGTTTAGAACCTTGGGATATGTGTGAGGTGAAGTGCCCCTTTAACCCTTCTCCTGACTGCTACAGTTTGTGGGCCTAGTGCCCAGGAGGAAACATCCAGACCTTTCCAGTTCAAGTTTCGGAGAACCAGCCCAGTGTAATTGCTGTAACCAGAGTGAAAAAAAAAGTTACAGTGTCTTAAATCCTTTCAGCCACACAATCCATGGCCTATGTTTAGGATTGTAGAGTAGATCATTATACAAACAACTGTATATTATTACGGCTCTTTGGAACATTTCAGTTTTCAGTGAGTTACAGCAGAGCTGACATTTTTTTTAAGGCAATCGCTGCCTAAAGCACTACATTCAAGGATGACCGGAGCAACTAGTTGTGGAGTAATAAGTCATCATTGCGTTGAGTCACATCCTCTCCAAATGCAATTGGTTATTATTTTCAAAACTAAATAAGCCATCAAAAACTCTGTCAAACTCAAGTGCTTGGTCCATAATCTTCCTGACCAAATGTGGTCGCAACTGTACCAATGACGTAGGAAGAGATGCCATGTTATCTAATATATGGCAAATTTCTGCACTACATTTTACAATAACTGGACCAGCAGGCATGGAGGTCATTGCGTAATGCTTCCATATAACTCCATTTAAAGGGTATAAAACCCTGTAAAATCTTTGAATCGCCTTTGTTTCAAGATACTGTAGCAACATTCAACAAGCCAGATCTGTATACCCGCTCCCCCTCCCCTCTTCCAATTTAAGTGAACGCCACATGACTTTGCAGGTCTGACCTTGCTCTCAGATGGAATGTGGAAAGCCCCAGCAGCTGTCTTGCGTCCCTAAGTGATCATTTGCATTGTGTTTCTTGTTGATATGCTGTGACCTCTTGGTGCATTTAGTGAAAAATCAAGGCACACATTTTTTAAAGTCACACTGTGGTAAAGCAACTAAAACAGACCATTCCATTTTAGCAGGCAGTGACTATCAGAGGTTGTTAACATTATACGCACTAAACAGAGTGCTCTTTAGTAAAGTGCTCGCTATCCAGTCTGCCACTCTTCTATTCCAATGTTTTCTTTAAATTATATATGACATTATTATTATTTTTAAAGAATGTGAAAATGGTCCATGCTTAATACAGCAGGTCTTCCACTCTCTTTGATGTAATTCAATCCAGTGTTAGTTTCACCCTGCAATATGCATACTTATTACTGCAGGATCACACAGCTAACTAGTTAAATGTTGATTTTTTCAAATGTCCGTCTTACTGTGCAGCAGGTTTCTCCAAAACGATAACAAATGTGTAATTATTAACCTCGACAAGCTGCTTTCCCAACTAGACATAAAATGACCATGTTATTTTTAGATGGCTGCTTTTGATATTGATATTGAAATTCTTTATTTGGAATTACCCATTGAGATGAACCATCTCGTTTTCGAGGGGGTCCATAAAAAGCTGAAGCTGAACTAGATCAAGACTTGTCAAACCATCCTCTGAATCAGGAGACAATGTGACTTGGCCGTCCTTCAAACCCTGGCCAGCAATCTAGCTCTTCTTTGTTCCAGTAAATAGCCTTCAGTGTCACAGAAAAGGGATTTATGCACAAAATACTGGAATGATAAAACACTCCTCATCTCCCCTTGCAACATTCGCCAGGGTGATGGAGGGCATTACCCTACCTCTGCTTTTCACATCCCTACCTGTGGCTACATCTGAAGATGTGCTCTCGCTGCCTCCTTTGAGGCTGTTCTCCCTCATGATGACCAGTGCATGAAGAGACCAGAGGAATCGATGCAGCTTGGATCTCGTGAAGAAGGGTGAGATTCAAGTTAAAGCAAATGTCTCTGACATGCCAAGAGTTTAGTAAATATGCTGTTCAAATCAAAGGCTCTAAGCAGCACGGGCCACACTGCACAGCACACTCTTCATGGTGCTGAAACCTTTGTCTCGGATTAACCAAATTTGTGTTTTGGGAGAGGTCAAATTAAGGCCCCCAGTAACAACTATGAAGACATCATTCCTATCAGCCTGCAATTTCTGTTCTGTTCTTCAATGTTTCTGTTCTACAGTGTTTCTGTTCTACAGTGGTTCTGTTCTTCAATGTTTCTGTTCTACCGTATGTTCTGTTCTACAGTGTTTCTGTTCTACCGTATGATCTGTTCTACAGTGTTTCTGTTCTACCGTACAGTATGTTCTGTTCTTCAGTGTTTCTGTTCTACAGTGTTTCTGTTCTACAATGTTTCTGTTCTACAGTGTTTCTGTTCTTCAGTGTTTCTGTTCTACAGTGTTTCTGTTCTACAATGTTTCTGTTCTACAGTGTTTCTGTTCTTCAGTGTTTCTGTTCTATAGTGTTTCTGTTCTACAGTGTTTCTGTTCTACAGTGTTTCTGTTCTACAATGTTTCTGTTCTACAGTGTTTCTGTTCTTCAGTGATTCTGTTCTATAGTGTTTCTGTTCTACAGTGTTTCTGTTCTACAGTGTTTCTGTTCTACAATGTTTCTGTTCTACAATGTTTCTGTTCTACATTGTTTCTGTTCTTCAGTGTTTCTGTTCTATAGTGTTTCTGTTCTACAGTGTTTCTGTTATACAGTGTTTCTGTTCTACAATGTTTCTGTTCTACAGTGTTTCTGTTCTTCAGTGATTCTGTTCTATAGTGTTTCTGTTCTACAATGTTTCTGTTCTACAGTGTTTCTGTTCTTCAGTGTTTCTGTTATATTTCACATAGCTCTGCTCAGCGTCTATAGCACATGCTTCACGTCAGTACTTGTGCACTGAATAAAAACTCTCAAATGTACCTTTACATACCAACATCTGTCTGGCCACACCCTATCCGCCACCTATATAAGCAGGGGTGTGGCCATACACTCACATCCTTCTTCACTTTCACCTCAAGGAAGTGCCTGTATACCAATCACTCAAAGTTAGGTTGTTTAGACTGAAGAAAGGAGAACAGAAAAGGAGATACGTTGACGTTATATCTTTATTTTCTCTCTCACTATTTTCGAGGAAATACAGCGATAATGTCTTCGTCACTGGGGTGTCTGGAAGATGATGATCATTCTGACCTCCACCGGCTTTTTCGTATTAGGGGCTCGCGGCGCTGGTCTACTCCCCACCTACAGTCCTCCAAAGCTGCGGCTGGATAGGTATTGAACCTCCGGTTCTACAGCTGGACTGCAGGAGGCACCGGCTGTTTGTGAGACATTGGTTGCCTCTGGGCTGGGTGAATGATGTTTTGCTATGCGGGCGCCGGTTGTATTGCTAATGCTATGGGGGTTAGCTGCACAATTTTATGAAGGCCAGCCCCAGATTGGGGTCCTCTGTTCGGCCTCTTAGGCGACGGAAGGAGGGTCCTGGTTTGAAGCCCATAATGGTCAAACTAGTGGGCCGCGACCGAGATCTGGTTTAAACCCGGGGTTCTCTGGACGAGCGGATGCTTCTCTGTCCTGTGTAGGCCCCATCTTTCAAATGAATGAAAGATTAAACCCTAAGCATGAGGAAAAGTGGGTCTGGATCTTCGTTATCGGAAGTTCCATGCTCAAGTTGGTTGCAGCCCATACAGGAATTGTGCCGACTCCGCTGTATGTCTGTTAAATCACTGTTGAAAACTGTGTTGACATTTCTTTTTCTCTTCTCTCTTAGGATGAGGAGGGACTCAGACGGCGGCCTGTCTGAAGTGTGGCTTATTATGTTCTTGTGTACAGTTCAGGTGATAGCTGCTTAGCTTGCGTGCTAGTTGTGTGGCCTACCTGTTAGCCAGTCAGCTGTTAGCTGCGGCGCTAGCCCGTTGCGTTCACTAGGCTAGGAACGTTAGCTTGTTGCTATCAGTCGGGAGTTGGTTGTTAGCTTAATGCTACACTGTTGAACGTTACTGTGAGAATAACAAGCCTTAACACTCTGACTACGACGTCATCTTTGACAGAGGATGTTAGTCGACCCTACACTGTGTGCCCTGCCAGCGAGGACTTCGTCAACATGGAGAACGGCGGCTGGGTGGCGTGTCGGGCATTGCCCTCGTCACCAACGCAGGAGACGCCGGGTTCGACTTCGGCTGTCCCCGTTAACCAGTGTTTGCAGTCCTCTCAGCCTGCGCTCAAGGTGTAGGTAGGAGTCCGACTGGACTTAACACTTCTTCTTTCCTTCCCTTCTAAATGTTTTGTAATAACGATGTTTCCAAAACGTATGTTGCTGCAATACATTGAGGATACGACGCGTGTTGTGTGTGAATTGTCTTGTCACTGGTATAGGTTCTCTCTACCTAGAAAATCGGCGTTGTTTTTTACGTGAGTAAAAATGAACTGGTTTAGTTGTGATGAGAACATGTGTGTTCATGTAACGTTAGTAACGTGGTTGAGCTCACAACTAAGTGGGTTGTTTGCCCTGCAAAGCTATGCTTAGTGACATGTGATCCAGGAGTAAGTCCTTCTCTCAGCCTGTGATGACAATGAACAGGTAGCGTGTTCACATATTAACAGGGGTACCTGTTCAACCTGGTCGTATCAAGGGTAAGGTAGGAAGGGGTGACCCCCCGGTTTCCCTGGGGCTTCCCCCTCCTCTCAAACATGTTTTGTTTACAATATATTGTGTCACTATGTTTGTGGGGATACGGTGTAATCCCTCAGCTTAAACTGCTGTGGTTGTGCTCCTGCTTGAGAAAAGATTTTTTTCCTAGGAAAAGATTGTTTTGGTCGCTGTCATATGTGCTTAGCAAGGCCTGTGGCCAATACATAATCGAGGACTCATGTCTTCTCTCGTTATGAAAAACGGCGTTCCTCTGTAGTGAGAGTGTACTTTTGCCTTTTTTGTTGTGATGAAGGGTTGTGTGTGTCGTTAAGATCCACAACTGGGTTGAGTGTTGGCCTACAGAAGCACATGTGTAAGTCTGGTACCGGGGCTCTTAAGGGGGCCCTCTCTTGGTCTGTGTTTTTTATTTTTAAAAATCAGATGGCTGTTTTCTCTGGGTCTGTGTTTTTTCTTTGTAAAAATCAGATGGCAGGTTTTTCGCACATGAGTCTATGTGAAGCTTTTAAACGCTTCATGTAGCATGCTATGACTGGTGTCATGGCTCTACTTTGTCATTACATCGTATCAGGGGTGAGGGGTTGTAAAGGGGTGAACTGGTAAACCTTCCTCCCCTTTTCTGATTGGTCAGGGGTTAAAACCCCCTGTCCTTCGGGCTTCCTGTCACGTTGCTGGATCAGCACGTTACAGGGTAGTGGGGGGGGGGGGTTTCCTGGTCCCACGCCATGAAAGATTGGGCGTGCGGACCGCGGAAATTCCCCCGCCATAGAGTACGTCACTGGGCACGTTTCTATTGGTAAGACTTCCGTGGGTTATTCAGGCTCCATGTTATGGACCTCTGTTACAGGGAGTTTCAGAGCCTCCTCCTCAGGGAGTTTAGAGCCTCCTCCTCAGGGAGTTTCAGAGCCTCCTGTGAGTTCAGACCCTCCCTCCCAGTGAGGGAACCTCCTCAGAGTTTCAGAGCCTCCTCCTCAGATTGTCAAGGTGAGTAGAACTTAAAAATAAGTTCTGCTCTGTTGTATGTGGTTGCAATGTCTTTTCAATCTATTGCTCATGTGGGAAGTCTCTCTGGGGGTTCTCCGTCCTCTCCTTTTTGGAGAGGTGGACGGGGTATTGTTTAGGGTTTCCCTGACTCCACGCCTTAAAGGTCTGTTGAGTCATGGATTTCCCCCCATCATAGGGGTACATCGCTTTCCGTCCCCTCTTATGGAGCATGGTTGATGGGGTGGTGTTTCCCTCAGCCGCGTCGTATGGGACCCATGTCCGTATTATTTTTTCTTTTTTCTGTCAAAAATGAAAAATAAAAGAATCGGCTTCTTGTCGTTCTCCCAGGCGGCTTGGAGGAACGGTATCTGGTGTCTTGTTAGACTATCCATTGATGTGTTTTGGGTCTCGACGTGTACATAGTGCTGGCCCTGGGTGTTTCTGATAGGAATCACGCATGAGGCTTGCGCGCCTTGGTTGCTCATCATTAAAACTGCGTTTTTATGGGGCAACTGGGATGGAGTTTGTCTCTTCCGAGCGCCAGTTTACTAGGTTTGTCTCGACGAATTCTCGTTCATATCTGGGGGATGTTAACGGAATAGATCAAAGCATAGGTAGAGGGGTCTCACGCCCTTGGGGTGGGCCACTGTGCGCGGTACGAACGGGATCGTCTGGGTGGCGCCCTCTATAATGTTTTGGATCGACACGCTACCCCCCTCCTAGAGTTGGGGATGTCTGCGTGATTAGGGCACGGGACTGGTTCTGGTCACGCCGGTCCAGGTCAGTTAACCCGTTGTCCGCCGGGGACGCAGATCTGCTGTTCTGGTACCCTGAGGGACTTGTGCTTTTTTCGGGGGGGAAAATGCCGGGTCGGCCCGGGTGTCACAGGGTTTGGCGTTATGGAGATGTTCGTGGTTGTGTTACTACGTATTACCCCTCACTGTTGCTGGGTCCATGTTGTGTTGTACCTTGAGCTGCGCTAAGGGGGCCTGGTCCTTCTCCATTCTTTTCGCCCCTCTCTTCTCCTGCTTACGCATGGCTGAGAGGGGGCTGTTGAGGTGGTTCTTATGGAACTCCTCTGGCATCCCTGTGTACGTCCCGGTCCGCCGGGCCCGGTCCGAAGTTGTTTTCGTCGACCCGTAGGCCTGGGATAACCCCTTTTTGAAAACTAAAACACTTGTACTGCGGTATAGCCAGTGTATACCCGCAGGTGTGTTTTGGAGTTTTTTCCTGAGGGGTTATAGGAACAACCACCTCATGTTGAACCAAGAGGGTTGTTGATTCCCTGCTGTGTTGGAGCGGAGTCAACTCCCGGGTTACCCGTTTGAGTGTGCCCCCGCACGTTCATGACGTCTGCCAATCGTGTCAGCCTTCTCTGCCTCGGCCCCTCTAGAGCGTCAGGGTTTTTTTGTGGAGGCTTTGACATGGTGCTCAACAATGCCAGCATACGCCCCTTCCGCCGGGGTGCTGTTTTCAGTTGACCCCTTTGGCGCCTGTCTCGTCCGCTGTGCTCCAGGCTCGGGTCAAGTGCCTGCTGCCTGGATTGAGGGATCGGCCTCTTCTGGAGGTCGTCTCCCCGGTGCGCTGCCTGCTCCCGCTGTAGTGTAGCCTCTTGAGTGCTTCAAGTTACAGCCATGCTGACTGCCTATGTATGCCAGGGTCAGTGAGCCAGGCGGCGTGCTAGTGGGGGGAAGGGCCTGCTCTTGGATGGGCCCTGTCCGAATACGCTGGCGATGTGGCCGCTAGTGACCGCCTGGCGAGGTCTCGATGCTGTGGCGTCATTGGCCTCTCCGGGCCCCCTTTTTCCGGTGGGATCCAGTCCCTTCTGGGTCTGGGTCCTCCTTCGCGCTCCGCTGCTACGGCCTTGCCACGGGGTTGAGTTTTGCCCCGTGATTTTGGGGGTGGTAACAAGGTTTGTTCCTTCCGTTCGTTCCCTGGTGGCATGCGGGTTGTGCGTGTGTGTAGTCGTGGGTACCTACCCCACGGTCTGCTCACCCTGTGCGTTAAGTTGCTTGAGTTCCTCTTCGCGCAGTCGGATCCGTCTCCCTCCCGTCCTCCAATAGGGAGGGTTCCCTCCAATAGGGAGGGTCGGGGGGGCTCGGGTCCTCCCCGGTTCTGATGGTTGTGGGGGGCCTCAGTGGGGTACATTTGTCGGGCGTAAGCTCTGCTCAGCTCCTGTTGTGCAATAGACGCTGAGCAGAGCTATGTGAAATATAACGTACGGTTATGTATATAACCATAGTTCTATGAGTGTAGTGACGCTCAGCGTCTGGACGCACTGCAGCCCTTGATCTTGCCTTGTGGTGAAAGATTGAGAAGGAGGTGAGTGTATGGCCACACCCCTGCTTATATAGGTGGCGGATAGGGGTGTGGCCAGAGAGATGTTGGTATGTAAAGGTACATTTGAGAGTTTTTATTCAGTGCACAAGTACTGACGTGAAGCATGTGCTATAGACGCTGAGCGTCACTATGTTCATATAACTATGGTTATATACATAACCGTACGTTCTATAGTGTTTCTGTTCTATAGTGTTTCTGTTCTACAGTGTTTCTGTTCTACCGTATGTTCTGTTCTTCAGTGTTTCTGTTCTACAATGTTTCTGTTCTACAGTGTTTCTGTTCTACAGTGTTTCTGTTCTTCAGTGTTTCTGTTCTACAGTGTTTCTGTTCTACAGTGTTTCTGTTCTACAGTGTTTCTGTTCTTCAGTGTTTCTGTTCTACAGTGTTTCTGTTCTACAGTGTTTCTGTTCTTCAGTGTTTCTGTTCTATAGTGTTTCTGTTCTACAGTGTTTCTGTTCTACAGTGTTTCTGCTGCTCAGTCATTTGGTCTATTTGAACTACTTAGCCTACTGTGCTTTTAATAAATTAGTTAATTAATCTAAAGGCTTATATTTAGATGATAGATCAAATGCTTTATGCAGTTTTTCACAAGTCACACCCTGTGTATAAGGCATACTGACCCAACTGCACTTGAAAAACTATCAACATGTAAGTCCCCCACAAAAGATTGGTGTGGTTATTAAAGTCAGTCAACTTGCTAAAGGGGAATAAAACAGATCAATGCTGATAAAATATGTATTTTACTTACCGTTTGGGAGACAATATAATGATAAGCTGAAAGTTACGACTCTGTTCCAGAGCCACAAGCCGCAGGCCCGCTGGGTCAGGTGGGTCACGTGAGCCGTTACGTACTGTACCTGCTACTTTGGCTCTCCTCTCAATGCAATGCAAAGTCAATGGGAGTTTAGAATCCAAAATGTGTGCTGCATAATTTGAGGGCAAACTGAGAGCTTATTTGAGTGTTTCCAACTGAATGAGCCACAGGAATTCAAAGTGTTATCTGTTTTGCAAAAGAAAAGTCATGTAGAGAAGTGTCTGTCTTTGCAATAATGTCACTGCTGTGATACTACTGGGGCTGAGGTATACGCCCAGTTGTAAGGAGGAATCCTCTTGGCACCAACATTTGCACATATCTCGACATCACAACACACATTTATGCCCAGAAATGGACCAAGAATAGAGAGAACCCTTCAATCAGTGATATAACTAGGATCTACAAATATGGGGCATGAATGGGGCTCTGACTTTATGAGCCATAAAATGTTTGTGTGAGCTCTTACACCCAAATTAGGTTTTAATTATGGGTTCAGACCAATCAGCAATGCTAGACTATAAACCTCATGGGTGTAGGGCTGGGCGATAGGGTTGGGTACCATTCACATTTGAACCGATACCGGTACCCAACGGTCCCGTTTTCCGGATCTTTTTTTATCATGCATATCTTGTGTCTTACCTATTTTCTTTTTTTCTATGCCTATTTTCATTATTGTATTTTGCACAATCAATGCGGGCATGACCACCCGCATTTCACTGTATGCCCTGGTATGTATGTGACAAATAAACCTCTTGATTCTTGATGTTTCTTCTAAATGCACTGGGTGAAGAGATAGGTGTCTCAGCCAGTAAGCCGTGAGAGTACGAATTCCACCGAACGATTGCCTTGATGAAACGTAAATCAACACACCGCAGAGGATCAAGAGATGGCACGGACAGAGGCTGATAATGATCGACGACCGGCTGAAACACCAGAATCCAACAGGTATCCCCCTTTAATCTAGTTCTTAACTGGGGAGGCTGAGAAATGACAGATGTGGGAATATAGCAAGCAAGGATCACTTACAGGGATTCCCCCTTTACACCTGGGCATGAATCAGCTCCTTTACACCTGGGCATGAATCAGCTCCAGTCATGTCACAGCAGTGAAATACTGTAATTGCAATATAGGCAGATCTTCGTCAGACACGACTAGGGTTGGGTACCGTTCACATTTGAACCGATACCTGTACCGGTACCTGTGAATCGATACCAGTACCCGACAGTACCTTTTTTCTGTACTTTAGTGTCTTTAATCTACCTACCTCAGTTGTAAAAAAAAAAAATTCCAAACTTCAGATTATTTATTATCATAATTTATTTAGAACAATTTGTTAATAATATATATAATATATAATATTGCAGCAAGCGTTGTCTGCATCTAGCTTTGTAAAGTGTAACCACACATGCGACCATTTTCGGCTTGCCATTGCCCCGACTGCTTTGTTGTTGTTGAATCAAGTCAAATCCTAGGTAAGCATGTATTTTTTTTTTTTTTTTTTTTTAACCTTTATTTAACCAGGAAGTCCCATTGAGATACAAGATCTCTTTTGCAAGGGAGACCTGGCCAAGATGACAGCAATAACACCCGAAAACATCAGACAGCAATAAAATGTGCGGTACATCACACAAGAACATAATAAAAGTGCATGTACACAATACATCACACGTAAACATAAAAACACAAAACAGAACAGTCTACATAACAGTAAAAGTGTACGACAGTAAAATACAGGGCAATACAGTAACTCTGCAGTTTTGCAGCTGGGACCCGACTAGAGAAAGCAGCGACACTCTTCCTGTAGGAAGTTATGTAATACAGACCTAAACTCGCAGAGGGAGACCAGGGTATCTAAGTGGATATGGTCCTGTAGCCCATTCCATGCCGAAGGTGCGAAGCTTGAGAAAGCCGTTCTTCCTAATTCAGTGTTTATTCTCGTTTTTTTTTTAAAGTAGCCATCTTGTGGACCTGGTATGGTAGCTGCTAGAGGCAAAGCTAATTAGGTTGGAAAGATATAGGGGCACATTATTTGTTATTGGGGCACACTTCATAGGTTTTGTTTGGTGGTAAACAAAACGTTGACATCATCGGACTTTTGCATTACACAAATGTGGCACCGGTGGATCTCACGTGAATCGGTACTCGGTAGCACCGACGTGATTCGGTCGATACCCTTAAAAGTACCGGATTCGGTACCCATCCCTAGACATGACACAATTTCACTTTTTAAAACAGATAATACTTCAGATTTATGTGGCTCATTCAGTTGGACACACTTAAATAAGCTCTGTTTTCCCTCAAAGCGTGCACCTCATGTCTGGGTTCTAAACTCCCACTGACTTTGCATTGCAGTGAGAGGGGAGATGTGGTCAAAGAAGCATCCCAGGTTCGTAAGAAGCACATGTGACCTGACCCATCTGCTTATCATCACAGTAGCTCCTGAAGGCAAGCAAAATACATAGTTGGGAGTTGAGAATCAGCAGAGGTGTGGACTCTAGTCACAAATTTCATGACTCGACTTGACAAAATCATAAAAAGACTTACAACTCAACTTTGACTTTAACATCAATGACTTCACTCGGACTTGAACCTTATGACTTGAAAGACATGCCCAAGCCCAAAATGTAAAAAAATAAATGATGCCATTTAATATACTACTAACTAGCACTCTATTGACTAACATTTAATATACTACTAACTATTACTCTGTTGACTTTAACATTTAATATACTACTAACTATCACTCTGTTGACTTAACATTTAATATACTAACTAACTATAACTCTATTAACTTTAACATTTAATATACTGTACTACTAACTATTACTCTGTTGGCTTTAACATTTAATATACTACTAACTATTACTCTGTTTACTTTAACATTTAACATACTACTAACTATTACTCTGTTTACTTTAACATTTAACATACTACTAACTATTACTCTGTTTACTTTAACATTTAATATACTACTATTACTCTGTTGACTTTACCATTTAACATACTAATAACTATTACTCTCTTGACTTTAACTAGTAATATACTATTAACTATTATTATGTTGGCTTTAAAAATGTAATATAATATTAACTATTATTCTGCTGACTTTAACATTTAATATACTACTAACTATTATTCTCTTGGCTTTAACATTTAATATACTATTAACTATTATTCTGTTGGCTTGTAAAGAATGCATCAAGACTTGCCCGAGACTTTAGCCTGTCTTGACGTGGGACTTGCCTGATACTTTAGCCTGTCTTGACGTGGGACTTGCCTGATACTTTAGCCTGTCTTGACGTGGGACTTGCCTGATACTTTAGCCTGTCTTGACGTGGGACTTGCCTGATACTTTAGCCTGTCTTGACGTGGGACTTGCCTGATACTTTAGCCTGTCTTGACGTGGGACTTGCCTGATACTTTAGCCTGTCTTGACGTGGGACTTGTCCGATACTTTAGCCTGTCTTGACGTGGGACTTGCCTGATACTTTAGCCTGTCTTGACGTGGGACTTGCCTGATACTTTAGCCTGTCTTGACGTGTGACTTGCCCGATACTTTAGCCTGTCTTGACGTGGGACTTGACTCTGTAATTGAGTGTAAAGACTTGAGACATACTTGGGACTTGCTAAACAATGACTTGGTCCCACCTCTGAAAAGGTATTTCCTTTTAAGCAGCATGCAATTGGAACGGTTGAAAGGCCACACATCCCTGGCTGTAGTGACTACCTGCAAAGGATATTTTTACACAATGCATTGCTATGAACTTAATGTATGCAGGCTATGATGGAAAATGTATTCTTTTTCTCTCCCTTATTGCTGCTGTGATGAGGCGCAGTCTGTAGCCATGCAGTTATCAGAGACTCCCCCCGAACATTCAGTGACTCGAAAGGCCAATCAGAAAACTCCCATGGGGCAATCAGGTTTCCCATTGTACAGATAACTAGTCAGAAGAGAGAAATACGACAACAGGGAAGTGGATCAGATGAAATGATCTCTTCCTGGCAGGATATCAGTATGGACCGAGAACGTTCATTCTCTCTCCAGCTAGCATCAGTCAATGGCTGGGGCCGCAGCCTTCATTAAACTGCCATTTATTACTCACAAAGTTAACTGCAGTTGATTGACAGCAAAGTAATTGCCGATACAAAATTCATACGTTTTTTCACAAGCCGATATCACCGCGGAAACAGACTGGGAATCAATACACAATGCAGCAGTTTAGAATCGATAACGACGTCTATGAGTCAAGTCTCCACCGAGATGTTTGGCTCACTTTGTGTCAGGGAGGAAGCGGAATCCTTCCACTAGCCCTAGACAAACCATAAGGATTGCCTTTCCCTTGTCTTTACAATTAAGGGAGCTGTATTAAAGCAATTTCTCATTCAAAGTCCCAAGGCTTAGGGAACAACAGGCTAAGCACAAATTCTTAAGTCTTGGGCCAGTCTGCGACTTGTGTGTAATAAAAGAGAGAGGGAACTGCCTTCTCCTTACTCCCCCTTTCCGAATACTCAGAATAATTGACTTGGGTGTAACACTGCACCACTGGGGAGCCACCTCGCCAGGAAATTACATCCAGAGAAGGTCAATAGTTATTTATTCAGAAGTGTAGGTGTGATACTGTGTGTGTGTGTGTGTGTGTGTGTGTGTGTGTGTGTGTGTGTGTGTGTGTGTGTGTGTGTGTGTGTGTGTGTGTGTGTGTGTGTGTGTGTGTGTGTGTGTGTGTGTGTGTGTGTGTGTGTGTGTGTGTGTGTGTGTGTGTGTGTGTGTGTGTGTGGTTAGTATTGAGAGTGGGTGGGCAGAAAGAGGAAGTGGATCCAATCTACAAACCCCATGTTCACACACTTCATGTCAAGAGCCTGTCACCTGGGCAGGCCATGGCCACCTGAGTTGTACCCATGAACTTCATACACCTCTCCTTTCAGCATACCATACATTAAGATACCAGAGGTTACTGGACAGTAAGGGGTTTGGGGCACGTCTACCTCCTGATGGCTACAGGAGAGCATGGATTTTCTTGTCTTGTTCTACACTTGTTGTGGTCTCCTTTTATACATGTGCAAATAAATAAATAAGTGCATCATACTTTTGTCCTGTGCTCTGAATGGTGTCAAGAGATATATTTTTACTCTCAGGTTCTTATTTTGGAGAAAACAAACCATGTGGTTTTCAACAACAAAAACTATTGATCAACCAAGCGTCCTTGAGAAGTGAAGGTACCATGTCGGATGAGGCTCCTGCAAAGTATTTTGTAATTGTAATTATACCAATATTGTGGTAACGCTTTACTTGCGGGGGAAAGGATACCTAATGATACTAATGATGAACTACTGTAGGCTACACAGTATATGTTAAGAAAGTGTAGGAACAACTATACAGCCGGGGGCAGAGCTCGCCATCTTCGGCTGCTCTGAGTCCTCTCTGAGCTTTCCTACAGCTGTACAACAATCTTTGACACTGGGGACAACGGTTGCTAAAAAACAAATACTGATGGAGTGGAAGTCCTCCTCGGCACCTTCTTTCCAACTGTGGATGGCGGACATGACCTCTGTCATACGGATGGAGAGACTAAGGTTCCTGAGAACCGATTCACTTAAAAGGTTTTCAAAAATCTGGGACCCGTTCTTAGCCTATCTCGATGAGGCTAGAGGCGGCAGCTGATTCGCCCGTCTGATCTCACAGTCCCCCTATGAGGGACCCCAAACACAATATTTCTCAGTCATGTATGGCTGGTAACCGTGTTGTAATAGCAAATGTAAAAAATTTGTTATTATTGTTTTTTTTTTTCTTTAATGTATTTTTTTACTTTCACTGTCTGAGTGTGTCTGTATGTCATGTTGGTATACTGTTTGTCATGTTTGTACAATGTTCTGAAAAATGTAAAATAAAATATATATATATAAAAAAAGGAAGAAAAAAAAATAATAAAGTGTAGGAACACATATTATTGTACTGTTCACTTTTAGAATTAGAGATATGCAGAAAATTAGGATTTGAGAGTCAAATTACTAGTTATTTATTAAACGCATTGTTGGCAGTACAAGTCATTCTGACAGGATTACCCTGCATTGAGACATGAGGTCTGAGACTTGAGTAAGTGATGATTGATCCATGATTTGTTTACACTGTAGTTCCTCATTAGTTCCTTGGTTTTTCCTCATCATTTTGCTCCCAGAAGTAAAGTGTTACCATTATCTCTATCTGCACCTAAACCTTTTTTTTTTTATCCACTTTTTCTCAGAATTTTTTCTATTTTTCTCCCATCCCAATTTCGTATTATCCAATTCTTCCCTCCCCTGTCTTGAACGTTGCTAGACTATGCCTCCCACTGGTCGGCTGTAGTGAGGATAGAAGCCTTGCATCACGTGTCCCCTCCGGTACACGAGGAGGCAGCCTGTCGCATCTTTTCACCGCAGCAGCTCGAACTCTCAGTGGCGAGGAGTAACGCGTGGGAGGCTCACGCTGCCCCCGCTACTTCCTGTTTCCGCCGCACCGGCATCACCCAACCGACCTGTAGGAGTCGCTGTCCACAACGTCCAATCCCCACCCACCGGCTTTCCCACCCTCTAACACTGCCAATTGTGTTAGAGGGCTCGATACCAGCATCTCCTCCACCTAAACCTTCAATGTAGATTCATAAACAAGGCACTAAGACGGAAGACGCTGAAAAGAGCATGCAAAATAATTATGACTATACATTATAGCCTTTTGAATACCACAGTAAAACAAGCAAACAAGCAAACAACAGCCATGAGCACACGACAAACGGTACAGGGAAATCTTCAATACACTTGAGTAGATGATTAGATACTACTGTAGATAACAACATTATATCACATTAGAGAATAAGTGTCATTGCAACACTATAGCGAGCACGTCTTGGCAAGCAGATAAGTCACAAACACACATGGGATCTTCTTAGCTCTGTGTTGGCATGACGAATCAAATAGACATAAAGCACAAGAACACAACGACCGCTTCATCACAGAATCAGAAGTAAGCAACATCAAAATAAAGCAGACTCCATGCATCACTGATGGAACATCAATCTTTTGGGTACAGGGACCCAAAAAAGATAAATGAGTTTAAAGTTGAAATAGTGAGACATAAGTATTTAACATATTCCCTAAAGGGAAAACAAAACAAAAAGAAACACAAAACTTGCCATGTAGTTTTCTGTGGTCACACCCGGGTATGCAAGATCAAAACGAGTAACCAGTGCAGGCTGCAAGGTGAGAAACGAAAGACAAGATCACTAGCCAGTACACAGAGGTGGAAAGAGTACTGAAATTAATTACTCAAGTACAGTAGAAGTGCTGTTACAGTACTTCAGTGACATTTTACTTAAGTTGTAGTAAAGACTGCTTGTCTTAACAAGGACTCCAGTAAAGGAAAAGGGGTACTGGAAATAAACTAGTTTCATTCTTCATCCTTGCTAAATGTGCATGGGTCATTATCAGCCCACGGTTTGTGTATATGGTCCCTTTTAAATCACATCAACAACGTAAGTATCAGTTACGAGAGATTAAGTCCAGAATGACTGTGTTTTATGGCACATGACTGATCTCATTGTACTCACTATTCGTATGGCTAAAAATAAAACATACTGAGAAAAGAAAAGGTAGGGGTATATACTTAAAAGTGTAACAGTGTCAATTACAGTAACTAGAGTAATTGTAATAAGTTACTTTCCACCTCTGTCATTATATTAGGGAAAAGAAAAGATGAGAGAAGGGAGATAGAGAGAAGATGAGAGAAGGAGAGAGAGAGAGAGAGAGAGAGAGAGAGAGAGAGAGAGAGAGAGAGAGAGAGAGAGAGAGAGAGAGTGAGATAAACATCACTGGTGGTAATTGTCACCCAGTCATACTTTGTGGGTGTAATAAAGTGGGGGAAAGTCACTCTCTGCTAGAGAAAGGGGGACGAGGAGGAGGAAGAGGAAGAGGAAGAGGAAGAGGAAGAGGAGGAGAGCCATGGTGTGTATAGCTAAATGAAGACCGGGTGAATGAGACAAAGTGGCTTCCTGTATGATGTGAATGAGGAGGAGCCTCTTGAAATCCTTCATGACATACAGTACCTGTACCTGTGCCTTCCGCAGGACAACTGCTTCTCATGAAATTACCCACAAGGAATATATCTTAGAAACATTCACTCAAATACAAAACAAAAAGGTTCCATTTACCCCCATGACAAGAAGCTTTCTGTAATGTAGCCCAATTATTATTTAAATGTACTATACTGTCACATTTAAATATAGACAACATGATATTTAATATAGAATTCGATACACAGCTAATATAAAAATTATATGGTCACTTTGTCATAACATACTTCCGATGAAAGACACTATGAATCACAATAAGTTGGAATCACATTGAATGATGCAGAACCCTCTTTGGGCCAATATTAAATAGGGCTTTCATACATAATGTGTTTTGATTTGCTGTTCCTTGACACAAAAAAGGTTGAGAATGACTGCTGTAGAACTTTATGAGAAATGTCTTTCTCATGATATCTTTTCAGTAAATCTATGCAGTGCCCCCCTAAGGCCAAGCAATGTCATTGTGTAATTTAAAAACCTGTTCTTAATGGTAAGATCCATCATTCACCAAAGTCTTGTGGGAAGAAACGCTGTAGTTCCCTTGATATTGCATGTGATAAACAAATGAACAGTCAAAACACATTAACGCATGGAAACTGAAACATATCCATTAACCATAGCAGATCCATTACCCTCCACAAACACACATACAGTACACACAAACACACATACAGTACACACACAAACACACATACAGTACACACACAAACACTATATGCATTCACTGTGTAAGTGGCCTGCTGTCTGTTGTAAGGTGGAAGTATAACTTTTCAGTTGTTTGCCTTTACAGAGAGATACACACATACATTATATACCAATACCAACCAGACTTTATTTTATTTGGATAAATGAGTCGGACACAATCAGATCATTGTGCATTACTAGGAGGCCCATTAGTCCGACAGTCTGTTATCCTGGAAATACACACTCTCCATGGCATGGTATGGCACAATTAAAATAAAGCCACACATATCTGCTGAAAGACGTGCCAAAATAGATAGCGTTGTCACTGCTATTACATGCAAACATTAGGCATTGTGAATGTGAATTTGTATGTTCGTGTTAAAAGAGCGATATGTGTGGCTTTATTGATATGGGCCTTAAAGGACCATACCAGTCTATTTGACATGTGGGTTCCAAGTAGGGATGTCCGATATTATCGGCCGATATTGGCATTAAAATGTGATATCGGAAATTATCGGTATTGGTTTAAAAAAATAAAAAATAAAATCTTTAATTTATGTAACCTTTATTTACCCAGGCAAGCAAGTAAGAACAAATTCTGATTTAATTTATTGTCAAAAGTATGCATAATGTTAATTCCAAGAGATATGTAATGTTAATTACCTGAAATTATTCAGTTTTTTGGGGGGAGGGGGGGAACCCTGCATATATCGGTATCGGTTGATATCAGTATCGGAGTAGGACAATATCGGTATATCGGTATCGGTCAAAAAGCCAATATCGAACATCCCTAGTTCCAAGTCATTCTAACTGCGGCTCGAGAGCTAGCACTAGCTCAAGAGTGCAGCCCTATAACCCCGGCTGTCTGTCTCTTTCACTCACTTACTCCCCTGTGTGCCCATTGAAACATGCGTGCGTGGTGGCGTGGAGACATGCATGCGCACAAGCATGTATGGCCAAACCCTGCTAGTTTAGCCAAGCCTGTCTGAGAGAGCAAACGTTCATTTGGAGCATTTGTTTTACTGCAAAGTTGCTCTATTTTGCCTTACTACAGTGTCTAAAAAGGACGAAGTTGAATTGTTCCTCAGATACTGTATTATATCATAATGGCAAAACAACAGAAAACAAGCGACACATAAGAGATGTGGAGACAGCTCAGGAAGAACGTGGTCTGACTGACAGCAGTAGAGTCTTGGCGGGTTCCCCTGTAACAGACCAGCAGCTGTTTTGTCTTTTGCCTATTCTCAGAATGCGTCTCATGTAGCATGACCAGTGATGCCACAGATTACTTGTAAAAGTAATCTGATTACTGATTACTGATTACTCCTTTAAAAAGTAATCTAAGTTACTTTACTGATTACTTGATTATCAGAGTAACTTAGTTACTTTGAAAGTAACTAGGTTACGAAGTCGTCGTCGTTCCCCCAACAGTTTTTTTTAAACGCTTTATTGAAAGTGCATAAATTGTTTTTAACTTGTTTCTCTGCACATAACGTAAATTGTTAAACTAGTGCTTCAGCTTCTGTACCATCAAGTATGGTAAAGCAACAGTCTATGATGCTCACAGCATTAGAGCAGCCAGCCAGTGGTTTTACAAAACCAGTGTATCACATCTAACAAATGCAGGCTGAACTATTCAATTATATCAACTGTAACTATTAAATTGTTTTTATAAATGTCTCTCTATAAACATACAATCAGTCTCTCTTTAACATGTAAATTAACTGTAAATCTGGCAAATAAGAGCTTTTGCTCTGCCACCATCAAATATACATTAATCAAAAGGGAAAGAAACAATCTCTCTCTTTTGCTGTTTGGCTGGTGGTCCTCCTGTACCTAGTCGAAGCGTCGGCTAGTGTTGTGATTCCAGATGCTTTCAATGCAATTGGATGTGCTGTTTTTAGCGGTAGACAGTATTTTGTTTCCTCCGCATATGAATGTTTTTTTCACCCGGCTTAGCTGACACAAACGTGAAGTAGTGACTGAGGCTACGTTTAGACGAGCGTTTTGGGGTGGAATTCTCCTTGCAGACGAGGCTGTAACGACAGAGCCCTGCTGTCACACGATTGGCGCATATGTCACATGACGTGCTGTGAAGACCCGCCCTACTCTGCCTCTGATTCGCAGACTGTGGATGGGGAATGTGATTTGACCAAAGCAGAGTCACTCACAGACAGAGGGTCCAGTCACGCCACGGGACACATTGTGTATTTAACCCTTTCACTGCCACACGACGTCACTCCCAAATAAGAAAAACAGCTCAAAATGTATTTTTGACTGTCGAAAACGAAATAAAAATTCCGCCTGCATTATGAATTTATGATGAGATAGTAACGAAATAGTAATGCACAGCCACTTGGACAAGTAACTGCAATCAGATTACTGGCTTTTAAAGATTAACGCGTTAGATTACTATTTTCGGGGAAAAGTAATCAGATTACAATAACGCGTTACTTAGTAACGCGTTACTGGCATCACTGAGCATGACATAGCATGAACCAGGCACATCGAATGCATTCTTCTGTCATCTGCAATCTTATTAGGAGGGGGTAAGAAGGCATCCAGTGCAATCGACCAGTAAGAACCGTTTATGTTCCTCGGTACAAAGGCCATGTTGGGTTCAAATACTGAACTGCACGATTCATCGATTCATCCCATTCATCATTATGGTGGATGATGATAGGAGGGCAATGACTCGTTTGGCAGAAGTGACCACTAGGAGGAGTGCTATCTTCAAAGATAAAATCCTCAGTGGTGCTTCCTTAATGGGCTCAAATGGAGCATCTCTCATGGCTGTCAGCACCACGGACAGATCCCATTTTGATCTGCCCGATGACCGGCCTCATCCTTCTTGAGCCCTGGAGACATCTATTAACCAGAGAGTGGTTGAAGACTGACTTCTTGTGACAGGTCCGATGAGATGGTGCAAACATACTGTAGACCTCCTACAGCTTGGGAGAGGCAGGTGACTTCCATGAATACCATGCATATCAACAAAAACCATTACTCTGCCCACAGGAACGCCTGTTCACACGACAGTCTCATCTCTCCAATACATCGAGGTTGGACGTATTCGGCGTGCCGGGTTCAGTTTTTGCTGTCTGAACCAAGACTGAAGGTGCAGCATATGAAGCAGTCCCAGACGCACGACTGGGTGAGCTGCTGCCATGGTGCCCAGGAGACCTATGACTGTCAATGACTGTGTGTGATGAGGGATTCACCAGACCATGGAGCCCCACAGCAGAGAGCTGGGAGAAACAGGCAGCATGGCAATCAGCACCCACAGCTGGTGAATCACCCACACCAGGAACTGATCAGGCCTCGTCAGCAGCCACACAAAAGGAGGCTTCTGACAGCACATGGGGAGGTTAGTCTGACTCACCTCAACCGAGAGCTCACCCATATGTCTTTTTGCCCTAGACGGAGAAGACAGAGAAGACTGGCGGCTGCCCACAGCGTGACGACCGCTGGGACAACACGCCTGGACCGGCTGCCCCCACTTTCCCTCACGGAATACCTTGGGGTTCACCACGGGCCAGACAACCCCCTCTAACACTCTTCTCTCTCCCTATGGACAATAAACATGGTGTTTTGACCCATAAATACAGTGTCTGTGTTGTGTTGCCCCAAACGGCGTTTCCCCAACGCCACACTGTGGTTGACAAGAGCACTTTGCCAAGAGCTGCATGTAGCATTTCCTGCCTGGTCGTCATGGAGACCAGATCAAGGTGAACATCCAAATAGTCTGTCTGTTGACTTGGCTGTAGGGTGCTTTTAGTTTCGTTTAGGGCTAATCCCAGTCTGGAGACATCGTCCAGAATGGCCACATGCACTAGAACCTGCTCCTCTGATGACCCCAGGTTGATCCAGTCATATAGTAAATTCCGATACGCATGGAGAGGCTCCAATGCTGTCTCCACCAGCTTGGAGAAGGTTTTGGGGGTCAGCGAGTAGCCACATTGAATTGTGGTGAATTCAAATGCCTGCCACTGAAATGGAAAATGCAGGAATTGCCTGTAACTGGGAGCCACTGCAATATGGACGTATTTCAGATCAACTGACACAAATCAATCAAATTGGTCTCGTGTTGGCTGTGGCCTTCTTTGGAACTAGGAAGAAATGGGTTTCTTACTTTGGGGGTCGACTGGAGCGATGACCTCGTTCTGTACCAAGAGTGCCACAAACTCTAGTCTGTAGCTGTGTCCTAGCATTCATCTCACACAGATTAGATGTTCAATCCCATATCTCTATGCATGTAGCTGCTGGTGTATTCCTTGGGATAGCTTCCTCCTGGTCCTCACTGCCGCTAGAGCATAGTTCCTGAAACCCACTGCATAGCCCAGGGGAGGCCCAAAGGGAAAAGGGAGAGCCACGCTCTGTCTGCACTGTGATTGAAGCACCACAAGGCAAGAGCACGGAGTGTTGGCATGGGTCCTGTTGCTTGGTGCGCTGCTTCAGTTCAGGCTTCTTAAGCTGGGGAAGATGTGTCGTCAGCCATTTATTGTCCTCTTCTACCATGGCCAGCTTCTCAGCAATGATATTATAGTTAATTAAAACTAAGACCTGTGGGAGGATATTCTACACTGGGTCCACTCCTCTTCAATTTGTGCCAGGCACGGACTGATCCAATGTAAAATTGTTCACCGTTCACGTTCACACTTGACTAAAGTCAGGCTAGCCTAGATCTATGGCAACATTGATCCCACCTGTGATAGATGTCATTGTGCCCCTGCTACACATAGTCACATGTTTTGGTCCTGCCCTTCCCTACAGTACATAATTTTTGGTCTGAAATATTTGAATAGTATTGAGATCCCAATCAGTCCGACTGCCATAACTGCTTGCTTTGGTGTCTCCCCTACTACCCTGTCTCTGCCACGATATAAAGCTGACCTCGTGGCATTTGTTACTCTCCTGGCTAGACGTTTCATTTTACTGCATTGGAAGTCACCCACTCCTCCATCTCACTCTATGTGGCTCAGGGATATTTTATACTTCCTTAAGATGGAGAAAATAAGGTGTTCTACAGCTAGATTTTTTTAAAACATGGGGTTGTTTCTTTACTTATGTTGGGGAACAAGGTTCAATCGACTCCCCATAAATAATGCTCACTTCTAGCCTAGCATTGTCTGGTCGGTTGACCTGTCTACATGTGCAGGTGTAACCCGATGTTTACCTTCTCAAAAAAAAAAAAATATATAATTATAAATAAAACGAATAGGGTACTGAAACTAATAAAACCCCACTCTGGAAACTAACTGAAACTAAACTGAATTGAAATAAAAACTTGTGAGAAATTCAAAACTATAATAACCCTGCTTCTCAGTCACCTTGTGCCATTCTTCCCCAAAAAAACAGATGTTTATGTTCTGCCTTGGCTTCAGTTTCTGAGGAGAAGAAGAGGTGATGCTGCAAGATGATAGTGTTGGCTCTGCCTCACGCCAGAGAAACAGGCGACAAGATATATTTCCTTCAGACAGACGTCTCTGCCGCCCTTAGTCACCTCGTGCAGATATATAGTCAGTAAGCTTGCTGCCAACCCTGCCTGAGTCATAAGACAAAACATATTATCATTAAACTCTGCTAACCTTGTCAGCCTGAATGTTGGGATAAGGTTTCTCTGCCACCGAGGAGAGAGAGTGAGGGGCCAGCACCGGAAACAGCTCTTCTTCCAGTCAAGGAAGTACTTGGCACACTTGGTTGATGAAGCCTTCTACGCCTTGATGCCAGAGAGAATAGGAGCTGAGGCTTTCACTATGTGTTGATGCAGCATCTTCTCATTGTTGATGTACTCCACAATGTCTTGGAACACTGGAGCAAGGAAGACTTCTGGTGGTACAGCCCTTTGCTCATGGCTTCTGGAGGTACAACCCTTTGCTCATGGCTTCTGGTGGTACAGCCCTTTGCTCATGGAGGTACGGCCCCTTGCTCATGGATTCTTGAGGTACAGCCCCTGGCTCATGGCTTCTGGAGGTACGGCCCCTTGCTCATGGATTCTTGAGGTACAGCCCCTGGCTCATGGCTTCTGGAGGTACGGCCCCTTGCTCATGGAGGTACGGCCCCTTGCTCATGGATTCTGGAGGTACGGCCCCTTGCTCATGGATTCTTGAGGTACAGCCCCTGGCTCATGGCTTCTGGAGGTACGGCCCCTTGCTCATGGCTTCTAGAGGTACGGCCCCTTGCTCATGGCTTCTGGAGGTACGGCCCCTGGCTCATGGCTTCTGGAGGTACGGCCCCTTGCTCATGGCCTCTGGAGGTACGGCCCCTTGCTCATGGCCTCTGGAGGTACGCCCCCTGGCTCATGGATTCTTGAGGTACAGCCCCTGGCTCATGGCTTCTGGAGGTACGGCCCCTTGCTCACTCTTTCGGGTGAGTCAAGCAGAATCATATACAGTTCTACTTTCTTTCCCATCACATTGCTATTGGATAGTAATGTGTTTATAGGTATGTCCATTACATTTTGTGTGGTTATTACAGTCTATTATGTTATGTCTAGAACTCTAGATCATGTAGATATAAGTTATTGAGGAATACATTTATCACATTTTATTTTGAGTTTGTCTTTGTTGCAATTCTACATTGAGGGTAGTAGTGACAATAATAGGTGCACCTTACACAGTAGGCTAAATGATGACATCACACATTACGTGATGACATCACACATTACATGATGACATCACATTCTCACATGTTCACATGTTGAAAAAAAACCGACTAGAAATATAATGTATTTGATGATTCCCTAGAACTAAGTTCTAAATAATGTATTTTCTCTGTGAAGATTTTGAGTTAAGACCAGAATTCAAGAAATTTATAAATTATTACTGGTAGCAATATTTGAAACTATATCTGCAGCCATTATTTTAAACTCTGTAGTTGTATTTTAAACCCCATCAGTTAAAACATGTTTATGATTTATGTTTCTAGCAGAAAGAGGTTTTGAATGTTCTGGAATGTGAGTGGACATGTGAAGGACACCTGAATGGGGTGGTAAGTGTCCTGGGGGGTGTATTCCTTTTAGTATGATAATATGCTAGCCATACAGTATTGTGTGACTTTAGCGAAATGTGTAAATATGATTTGGATGCTTGTTGCAAGTGTTCTGGGGGGTGCATGTATTCCTTTTAGTAGGATATTGTGTTGTAATATTTGTTTAGACAATGTGAGTACAAATACAGAAATGATGCTCCCAACTAGGACAAAACGTTTAAAACATTTAAAAACGCTTTAATTTCTGCATCAGAGGCCTCCTAAAACAACATATTTTTCGTTATAAAAAAAAACATAAAAAAATTATTGCTAACTTTTGTCT
The DNA here is from genome assembly GCF_963971535.1 of Notolepis coatsorum. Taxonomy (NCBI): domain Eukaryota; kingdom Metazoa; phylum Chordata; class Actinopteri; order Aulopiformes; family Paralepididae; genus Notolepis; species Notolepis coatsorum. The sequence continues at coordinate 54,667,536 of NC_140172.1, read as the reverse complement.
ATGTTCAGGCTTCACAGGGTTTAAAGAAACAGCATCTGTTAGGCCATACATTACGTCTGTCTAGAAAACAGTCTATTTATTTACCATTAGCATCTTCGGCGTGAGTATTTGAAAACGTCAGTAGAAAACGTCAAGAATAATAGATACTGTTTTGTTCCTGGTTTTTAGACCCATGCTGTCGTCAGCTATGGCCATGGCAGTAGATCTGTTCTACTATAAGGTATGAGCCAAGCTTTCTCTCGTTCTTTTGGAGATCCACATGCCTTGATTGATTCATTGCCAATCTGCTGTCTGCCTCTCTGCCATATGTTTGACTGGCATTTGACTCACTGGGCTTTTCAATTGACCCATCACAAACTCTGCCTTCTTTTTTTGATCCTCCAATCACAATGGTTGCTTTCCGAGTTTGAGATAGATCAATTGTTTGGCTCTGAGGCCTTTGTCTAACTGGGTTTCCACGTGAAATAATCTACGGTACTTCTCTTAGATCTACAGCCTCTCCTCATGAACCGTTGAACCATGAACCGTTAATAATAATAAACGTATAGGAAAACAATAGGGGTTCTACCCCAATGCACCTGAACCACTGATAATAAATTAACCAGTAGGAAAACAATAGTTTATGGTGCAACAGTTTCTAATAGTAACAAATCACTGGTGGCACCGTTCATGTTTCTACACTAAAAGATGCATTAGGAACTGGAGACTACTGTATGTGAGAAATTAAGTCATGCCAAAGCTGTCAAAATTCTCCAGCCTTCAAAGCGTTACTTTTAGAACTTTTGGGTCTTCAAGAACCCTATTTTCATTAAAAAGGTTCTCTAGTCAAATATTCTAAGAAGAACCATGCCATCTCCTGGTATACACAGTTATTTTCAGTGTGTATCTGCCCCTAGAGAGCATAAACAATTTATGAGATTCATGACCTTACATTTTTTAAGACTAGTCTTCATAGGGGCCCCCCAGTGGCGCACCGCATAGTGCCTCGCACACCCACGCGGCCGTCCCGGGTTCGCCCCCCACTCCCGGCGATATTTGTCGCATATCCTCCCCACATCTTATCCCGTTCGCCCTCTCCTCTGTCGGTCTTGAATGTCCTATAAAAAGCTGTAAAAATGCTCAAATAAATCTATAAAAAAATATTAGTCTTTATGAAATATTATATTTGGGAAGTTTAATATTGAAATTATAGTATTCGTCTAGTCTAGTCTGTATTTTGATGAACCTGTATTAAATGTATGAATTATGAGAAGAACTTTCAAGGTAGGATGACTTGAAAGACACATCTGATATATGGATATATGCCAAATGAAGATCTATTGATTTATACCAAATAAAGATTTTTAAAATAGACCTACCACATAACATTTCATTCCAGTAAAAATTTAACTATCATGCAAGGACATTTTTACATAAAAAAAAAGCCCAAATTATTTACAGTGGTGCATATTTTGCCACATAATGTACAGCCTGCAGCTGAAGGCAAAGCACAACTTTTCATTTACAACACTGCCCCCGAGTGGCTCAAACAGTTACTATCTCCCAAGCGCAACCATTTCACAAGTGTCTCCACTTCAGTAAGTTCATCACAATACAGGTACATATTTATAAATGCAGTGTAATATGACCCTTGCCTCATCGATTTATTGTAAATCTAATGTGATCTAATGTGTGATGTATGATCTAACTTATGAACCGGGTTCGTTTTACAGCATATTCAAGTGTTAATTCCAAACTAAATGCACTCTACATCCAACATATTCAAGCAAACCGTCTATTTGGCAACTGGATTCTACTGTATATGGACACATACTCTATTGTTGTCAGAGATCGGACCCTGAGTGACATTGAGCATAATGTTGTCAGAGATTGAACCCTGGGTGACATTGAGCTGACAGAGGCGTATTAGCGACCAGGTCAGAACACACTTAATGAATCAAGACAATGAGGGAAGAGAATGCGTGCAACGAATGACAAAGAGAGAGAGGGACAGAGGGATGGGGGAGGGGCTTGTTTCAGTAATTTCCTAATCTACACTGATACCAATTCAGAGCCATGTTAAGAGTTATCTTGCTGAATTCAGCCACACTTACTGTGTGCTATTTTCAGTGTCCCGGTATTAGTGTTTTTAATTTGTAACCCTTTCACTACCACACTACATAATGCTAACCCCTTCCCTAGGAAGGTCAACCTTCTGCAGTGTGGCAGTGGAAGGTTAACCTTCTGCAGTGTGGTAGTGAAATGGTTAACCATTTGTCGTGTGGCAGTGAACGGGTTAACCTTCTGTATTGTCACAGTGAAAGGGTAACCTTCTGTAGTGTAGTGTGGTAGTGAAAGGGTTAAAGTCAGGATACTGAAAAAAGCCTGGGCAGGCAAAGGATAGAAAAGCAGGAGACTGACAAGGCGCCATGTTGGCAGTCATTCATGATGAGGGTCTGAAGGTTTTGGCTAAAGCCAGGTGAGAGAACACTGGGATCAGGAAGAAGAGGTGGGTGTCTGAGCTAACCTTCAGAGGGGAGATGTGGGAGTGGGACACATAACCGTGCACATTCTCTATCTCCGACAGGTTCTTCTCAGACACGTGCACCAGCTCAGGGGCGCGCACCTCGTTCGTGAGCCTCGGGAAGCCGTGGTCAGTGGGTGGAGAGTCATCTTCCTGGTAATGATACTGCTGCTTCAGAGAGACAAGGGAGAGAGGGGGGATAGGAGAGAGGAGGGATACAAGGGAGAGAGGGGGGAGAGGAGGGAGACATCGGAGAGAGGGGGGATAGGAGAGAGGAGGGATACAAGGGAGAGAGGGGGGAGAGGAGGGAGACAAGAGAGAGAGAGGGGAGAGAGGAGTGAGACAAGGGAGAGAGGGGGGATAGGAGAGAGGAGGGATACAAGAGAGAGAGGGGAGAGAGGAGGGAGACAAGAGAGAGAGGGGAGAGAGGAGTGAGACAAGGGAGAGAGGGGGGATAGGAGAGAGGAGGGATACAAGAGAGAGAGGGGAGAGAGGAGGGAGACAAGAGAGAGAGACGAGAGAGAGGGGGGAGAGAGGAGGGAGACAAGGGAGAGAGGGGGCATAGGAGAGAGGAGGGATACAAGAGAGAGGGGAGAGGAGGGAGACAAGAGAGAGAGACGAGAGAGGAGGGAGACAAGAGAGAGGGGAGAGAGGAGGGAGACAAGGGAGAGAGTGGGGGGGTGGACAAGAATGGTGTGTGAGAGAGGAGAGACAAGAGAGAGAGAGAGAGAGAGAGAGAGAGAGAGAGAGAGAGAGAGAGAGAGAGAGAGAGAGAGAGAGAGAGAGAGAGAGAGAGAGAGAGAGAGAGAGATAGTGGGGGGGGGTGGACAAGAATGGTGTGAGATAGAGGAGGGAGACAGAGAGAGGACAGTGGAGGGATAAAATAGTTTGTAAGTTTAAGTTTTTTTCTGTCACAATACTGTATATATCATCTTTCTTTCTGAATATTGTGAGCGATGTGTACGACTTCATTGAACTTAAAAATGCTAAAACTCTTAACAAAGTGTTCTAAGAAACATGTATGTTAAAACAATGACCAATTTTCTAAAAAAGATTTTACTGATTATTGTATAAATAAATATATATATATATATTTTTAAGTGGTACTATTGTAGCATGGCCTTTTTGGTCCACATCCAAATGCAGCTCTTGCAACAACAACATCCAATGACACAAAGCAGAGCAGTCAAACTCTTAAAGTGTATTATTTCATGATCTAGTTTCTAGTCCATCCATATAATTGACTTTACATCATCAGTTAAAGGAATTGCCAGCACTCATGGCAATGCCCTGTAGGTACTTGTAATAAGCACAGGCAGCTTCAGACATGTACAATGAATAGATGTACAAGTGCAAGTTATACTACCCATAATTAGATCAATAAATATATACATAAGTAAACCCATACCGTCTCAACCCAGCTTGAGATAAATATACAAGTAGGCATATATCCAACCTTTCTCAGAGAGTATCTATTCAAGGGTAGTAGAACCGTGTATATAATAATAATAATAATAATAATAATAATAATAATAATAATAATAATAATAATAATAATAATTCTAACCCTAACTAACCTGACTGTCATGCACTTGTCCTAATACACTAACCTACACTGTAGCACTCAGCACTTTGATGAACATTGTTACTCAGCTGAGTTGTACCCTTCCTTTTGTTGTACAAAACTTGTAAGTCGCTTTGGATATAAGCGTCAGCTAAATGACAAAATGTAAATGGAATGTATTCATTGAAGGTGTCTATATGGACTGTTTAAGGTGTCTGTGGACTTCTGAGATACTGACGAGATACTTCTGCTTTTGTCCAGTAGGACGCTGAGGAAGGCTGAGGAACTGAAACGTGTAAGTTGTGTTTGATTGCTGCCTGTGCTTAAATAAAAGTACCTAAAGGACATTTCCGTGAGTGCTAGCAATTCCTTTAACCGTATACAAGCCTGTGTGGCCTGTGCACCCGCTAATAATCTATTGGAAGAAGTTGGAGTTGTGCTCACACCCTCTTTCATTTACTTTATCATGATCATCACAATAGAATGACATTCACTGGTAATAGTGGACATGAGAGTGTGACCTATGACTTTGAGAAGAGCAATGGGGACTGGAGGGTCGTGTGCCGTCCTTCAACCCCGATGAGAGCAGGACGAGCGGTGGGAAGACATTATTTACATTTAAAGGTATAATCTGTAATGCAGTCAAACAGTGACCTCTAGGCAAAAGAGCCCCGCTTGGTATTGCACTTTGTTTACTTTTTCTGTTTTGGTCTGACATGTGGGTTGGAGTTTAGTAACTTATTATACAGTGAATTTCTCTAGATCTTTCTTGGTAGAGCCTGAGGTGTGGCCAGCAATAGCAACCCCTCCTCTATACTCCATACTGAAATCCAATCCACACATCATAAAAAAACGAAGAAAACTGTAAACAAAGCACAATACTATGTTGGCATCTTTTGTCACTATTACAGATTCAACCTTTAAAATAACATCTGTTTGCGGAGCATCAACAAGATGCATTCTGACCCTCATTTTGTACAGTGAACTCCAAAAGGTGTTGGACAATCACAAACTGAAATTACTTTGGATGTAGAGTGACACAGTGGTTATTAAGTGGAATAGCCTTCATGTGCAATGGCATCTAAACCCATTAACGTTTCACAATTCTTTCTTCATTTAATCCAGCTCAGTGAAGATTCATTGGCTGATTATGGATTGTCTTGGGAGTATGGAGAACATGACTGGTCTAAATGAGTACAAGGACACCATGGTCTCAGTTATCAGTCTAGCTTTGAATCATGATACTCCTGCTACAGTCTGGTGACTTTAACAGTCTATTCTTTCTACTAACTTCCACAGTAAAAATGTTATAAAATAAATTTGTTTAAAAAATGTGATTTGGGGCTTTTTAAAATTGTTCATCGAAAATGGCTGAAAATATCTTCACATTAAAGCTAACCATCTGCATTTTAATCATCGTCACCGTGTCATTCATACATACAAAGTAATCCGATATACAATGACAAAACATATTAACTATGCCGCAAATTACCCATTAGCTCACTGTGTATAAGGTGAAAAACCGATGAACCCCCAACAACAACTTTTTAACATACTGTGGTGATATGAAAGCGATAGTCTGACAAAACAGTAGAGAGAAGTACGAATGAAAGAGGCACAGGCACGGCGGTGGCTAGAGCAGAACCAGGATGGTATGTAAAGGATAAGAAGTGCCTGGGGGATCAGGGCTCTACCGTCATGACCCCCGTCTCTCACCCAGGGAGCGCTGGTCAAGGCGGGATTCATGCAGGGCGGAGGCTGGATGTTTGGCGGGGACCCCTGCACTGCCGGAGGCCTGTTCTGGAGAGAGGAGCAGGTCCACATTGTGACCACCGGGGGAGACTGAGAGCAAGACAAGTAACTGTAAACAGACCTGAGAAGAAGCTGTGCAGTACAGTACTGTACGTAGGCTTGTATGTCACTAATAAGAGGTGGAGTGTATGACACATAGACAGACAGCACTGGTGGAGTGGTGCAGAATGTTTCACAGGATATGATGTCTGTGTCCTCCTTTTAGCCTCCTGGGTACATATACTGTTTTTAGATCAGCTTATTTTCATGGACTGTTAATAATACAATACAATTGAACTGAGGATAACAACAGATACAATCTGGACTGTCAAACAATCCTATACCATAGATACAAATCATACAACAAACACAGGCACACGGCAGCAGGAAGAAGCTCATCACAAGTCTCACACACACACACACACACACACACACACACACACACACACACACACACACACACACACACACACACACACACACACACACACACACACACACACACACACACAGTGTCCCCATGGGGATCAATAAAGGAATATCTTATCTTATCTTCTAAGAACAAAGTAGTCCTATGTTATGGTGAAAACCATATAATAATTAGATGTGTTGTCTGCAGTCACGTGTGCATGGAGTTTATTGTGCAAATGTGCACACAAACACGTCAGCACTCTTTTGCCCGTAAGGGTTTCCAGATTTATCACCCGACCCTTAATAGGAAAATTATCGTGGATTTCTGTGCGTCCCTTTGTTAACGCGGCCTACAGGCGTATTAATTCTGACATTTAGGTCTACAGTAAACTGGAGTATATAAACTGCAGTAACAACAGCCTTTCTTCTCCTTTTATGTTAAGGCTGGAGGTTTTGAAGTTGAAGCTGTTTCTGAAGCAAAACATTGCCAGCAACAACTTTAAACACAACACAACACACACTGTACAATGTACTGTATACACACACAGTATGCATGTATGTAATGTATGCATGTATGTATGTATGTATGTATGTATGTATGTATGTATGTATGTATGTATGTATGTATGTATGTATGTATGTATGTATGTATGTATGTATGTATGTATGTATGTATGTATGTATGTATGTATGTATGTATGTATGTGTAGACACCTGAATATGTCTGACAATTATTCAATGTGTCTAACGCTAATTCTTTGCATTCCCTGTGTCCGCGAGGACGTTGTGTAACCGGCTGACCGCTCTTGATCCTCCCTACCCTAACCTTGACACTTAACTTGCTACCTCTCTTGACGGGTCCCTATCCTAACATTGACACTTCATAGTGGGACAGGATACAGGTGCCGCCAGAGGGAGCTGGTGGCTACGTTGGGCAGGGAGACACAGGTGAAGAAGGATGGGCTCAGAGCGCGGTGTCGAGGGAGGGGCTTCCTCTTCATCATTTTCCACAGAGGGAGGAGGACGCACGGAGCTGGAGCTCCGGAGATTCACCACGCGAGAGATAAACCCAGTTTACGAAGCGGGTTATTAAAGAGTCATTGTGGCTGAATGAGCATTGTGGATGAATGAGCATTGTGGATGAATGAGTATGCGATAGCTTAGCGTTTAGTTAATGCGGAAGAGACATTGTGAATGAACCAGCAGACGAGCGACTGCCGAAGACCAGGTGGTAGATATTGTCCACCTTGCGTTTAGCTGTGTATATGCGTTATGACAGGGGGTTCACCACGACCTACAGCTTAGCTTCAGTTAGGCTAGCACCACAGTTTAGCCCGCGTGTC